>NW_026904100.1:0-140730 GCF_024500275.1 Phycodurus eques | reverse complement strand
TTGTGGGCTGACGTTCGACCACACTCGATCGGTTGTGATCACACCTCTCAGATGAGGTCTCTTCAAGCCTCATCGGACGTCGTGCGGCCGAGGGCAAGCTCTCGATGCATTCCGTTTCGCTCCAGTCGTAGGCCTTTCTTGACTAAATGGTAACATGACGACCTATGTGATTTCGGCAGAACTTTTCAACCTAAGTTGAGATTGTGGGCTGACGTTCGACACACCGAGTTCGTTGTGAATCCACCTTGCAGGGATGGTCTCAAGCCTCTCGGACGGTCTGTGCGGCCGAGACGACTGCTCGAAGCATTCCGTTTCGCTCCAGTCGCAGTAGGCCTTATTGACGGATAATCTGCTCACATGTCGACCTTTGTGATTTCGGCAGAACTTGTGCAACCTTTAAGTTTGAGCTCGTGGGCTGACATTCGACACACTCGATCGTTCGTGAATCACCTTTCAGATGAGGTCTCTTCCCCATCTCTCGGAGTTCGTGCGGCCGAGCGGCGAGCGTCTCAAAGCATTCCGTTTCGCTCCAGTAGTTTTTAAAAGGCCTATTGACGAAATTGGTCACATGACTGACCTATGTGGTTTCCGCAGAACTTTTGAACCTAAGTTGAGCATAGTAGGCTGACGTTCGACACACTCGATCGTTGTGAATCCACCTTCAGATGAGGTCTCTTCTAAGCCTCTCGGAGTTTGCTCGTCGACGGCTGAACCACGTGCGTCGAAGCATTGCCGCTTTCGCTCCAGTATTAGGCCTTATTGACTAAATTGTAACATGACGACCTATGTGATTTCGGCAGAGAACTTTTGAACCTTACGTTGCGAGAAACTAGTGGGCTGACGTTCGACACACTCGATCGTTGTGAATCCACCTTGCAGAGAGGTCTCCAAGCCTCTCGGATGGTCGTGCGGCTGAGAAACGCGAGCCAACTGTCGGAAGCATTCCGTTTCGCTCCAGTGGTAGGGCTTTATTGACTAAATTGACACATGACGACCTTGTGATTCGGCAGAACTTTGGAACCCTAAGTTTGAGCTAGTGGGCTGACGTTCGACACCTCGATCGTTGTGAATCCACCTTTCAGATGAGGTCTCTTGCCAAGCCTCTCGGAGTCGATGCGGCCACAGGCGAGCGTCAAAGAAGCATTCCGTTTCGCCAGTAGGAGGCCTTATTGACTAAATTGTAAACATGCCGACCTATGTGATTTCGGCAGCACTTTGAACCCGTAAGTTTGAGCATAGTGGCGCTGACGGTCGACACACTCGATCGTGTGTGAATCCACCTGTCAGATGAGTCTCTTCCAAGCCTCTCTGTAGGTCGTGCGGCGAAACACGCGACGCGTCGAAGGCATCCGTTTCGCGCTCCAGTACTAGGCCTTTATTGACTAATTGTAACCATGCCTGACCTATGTGATTTCGGCCAGAACTTTGAACACTTAAGTTTGAGCTTGTGGGCTGACGTTCGACACACTCGTTCGTCTGGAATCCCACTTTCAGATGGAGGTCTCTTCCAAGCCTCTCGCGAGGTCGTGCTGGCTGAAAGCGCGAGCGTCGAAGCATTCCGTTTCGCCCAGTAGTAGGCCTTATTGACTAATTGGAAACATGGACGACTATGTGATTCGTGGCCAGAAACTTTTGAACCCTTACGTTGAGCTAGTGGGCTGCCGTTCGACACACTCGATCGTTGTGAATCCACTTTCAGAGACGTCTCTTCGACAGTCTCTCGACAGTTCGTGCGGCGGCGCGACACGAGCTCGAAGGCATTCCAGTTTCGCTCCAGAGTCGTAGGCCTTTCTATGACTAAATTGTCACATCGACGACCTTGTGATTCGGCAGAACTTTGAACCTAAGTTGAGCTAGTAGGCTGACTGTTCGACACACTCGATCGGTGTGAATCACTTCGATGAGGTCTCTTCCAATCCTCTCGGAGTTCGTGCTTGCGGCCGAACGAAACGGCGACTGTCAAGCATGCAGTTTCGCTCCAGTAGTAGGCTTTATGACTAAATTGAAAAAACACATTGACGACCTATGTGATTTCGCAGAACGTAGAACCTTCAGTTGAGCTCAGTGGGCGGACGTTCGACACCTCGATCGTTGTAATCCACCTTTCAGATGAGGTCTTTCCAAGCTCTCGGAGGTCGTCGGCGAAACGAGCGTCGAAGCATTCGTTTCGCTCCAGTAGTAGGCCTTTATTGCGAAAATTGAAACATGACGACCTATGTGATTCGGCAGAACTTTGAACCTTAAGTTTGAGCTAGTAGGCTGACGTTCGAACACATCGATCGTGTGAATCACCTTCAGATGAGGTCTCTTCCAAGTCTCTCGGAGTCGTGCGGCGAAACACGAGCATCGAAGCATTCCGTTTCGCTCAGTAGTAGGCCTTTATTAACTAATTGAAACATGACGACGTTGTGATTTCGGCAGAAATTGGAACCTTAAGTTTGAGCTAGTGGCTGACTGTTCGACACACTCGATCGTTGGGAATCCACCTTGCAGATGAGGTCTCCCCAAGTCTCTCGGAGGTCGTTGCTGAGCGAAACAGAGCTGTCGAAGCATTCCGTTCGCTCCAGTGGTAGCCTTATTGACTAAATTGAAACATGACGACCTATGTGATTTCGGCAGCAGAACTTGTGAACCTTAAGTTTCCTGAGTCTCGTGGGCTGATCGTTCGACACACTCGATCGTTGCCCTTGTGAATCCACCTTTCAGATGAGGTCGCTTCCAGCCTCTCGTAGAGGTCGTGCGCGAAACAGGCGAGCGTCGAAGCATTCAGTTGCGCTCCAAGTTTGTACAAAAAACGTAGGTACTGTATTGACTAAATTGTAACATGACGACCTATGTGATTTCGGCAGAAACCGTTTGAACCCTTAAGTTTGAGCTTGTGAGCTGCCGTTCGACACACTCGATCGTGTGAATCCCACCTTTCAGATGAGTCTCTTCACAAGCCTCTCTCGTGAGGTCGTGCGGCGAAACAGGCGAGCGGCGAAAGCATTCCGTTTCGCTCCAGTAGTAGCTTTATGACTAATTGAACATGACGACCTATGTGATTTCGGCAGAACTTGAACCTTAAGTTGAGCTAGTGGGCTGACGTTCGACCCACTACGTTTCGTTGTGAATCCACCTTCAGATGAGGTCTCTTCCATACCTCTGGAGTTCGTTTGCAGCTGACAGGCGAGCGGTGCGAAGCATCTGTTGGCCCCAGTAGTAGGCCTCTTTCTTGACTAAATTGTAACATGACGACCTATGTGATTCGGCAGAACTTTTGAAACCTTACGTTTTTCGAACTAGTGGCTGACGTTCGACACACTCGATCGTTGATGAACTCCACCTTTCGAGACGTCTCTTCCAAGCCAGTCTCTGGACGTCGTGCGGCCGAGCGGCGCGACCGTTCACGAAGCATTCAGTTGCGCTCCGTAGTAGGCCTTATTGACTAAATATTGCAACATGACGACCTTTGTGAGTTCGCAGCAGAACTTGGAACCCTAAGTTTGAGATAGTGGCTGACGTCGACACACTCGATCGGTGTGAATCCACTTTCAGATGAGGTCTCTTCCAATTCCTCTCGGAGTGTGTGCGCAGCGAAAGGCAGAGCGTCGAAGGCATTCCGTTCGCTCCAGGAGTAGGCCTTTATGACTAAATTGTCACCATGATGCAGACCTTGTGATTTCGGCAGCACTTTTGAACCTTAAGTTTGAGCTCGTGGACTGACGTTCGACACACTCGACTCGTTGTGTGAATCCACCTTTCAGATGGAGGTCTCTTGCCATGCCATCTCGGAGTTCGTTGCCGGCCGAGCGGCGACGTCAAAGCATGCAGTTTCGCTCCAGTGTAGGCCTTTATTGACTAAATTGTAACATGATCGACCTATGTGATTTCGGCAGAACTTAGAACCTTAAGTTGAGCTAGAGGCTGACATTCGACACACTCGATCGTTTGAATCCACCTTTCAGATGAGGTCTCTTCCAAGCCTCTCGGAGGTCGGGCGGCTGAAACACGCAGCGTCGAAGCATTCCGTTTCGCTCAGTAGTAGGCCTTTATTGACTAAATTGAAACATGACGACCTATGTGATTTCGGCAGAACTTTTGACCCTTAATGTTTGAACTGTGGTGCTGACGTTCGACACACTCGATCTTGTGAATCCACCTTTCAGATGAGGTTCTCTTCCAAGCTTCTCGGAGGTCTGTGCGGCCTGAACACGAGCATCGAAGCATTCCGTTTCGCTCCAGTAGTAGGCCTTTATTGACTAAATTGAACATGACGACCTATGTGATTTCGGCAGAACTTTTGACCTTAAGTTTGAGCTCGTGGGCTGACGTTCGACACACTCGATCGTTGTGAATCCACCTTTCAGATGAGGTCTCTTCCAGCCTCTCGGAGGTTCGTTGCAGCCGAAACACGAGCTTCGAAGCATTCCGTTCGCTCCAGTAGTAGGCTTATTGACTAAATTGTAACATGACGACCTATGTGATTTCGGCAGAAACTTTTGAACCCTTAAGTTTGAGCTAGTAGGCTGACGTCGACACACTCGTCGTGTGAATCCACCTTTAAGATGAGGTCTCTGCAAGCCTCTCGTGAGTCGTGCGGCCGAAACGGCGAGCGTCAAAGCATTCCGTTTCGCTCCAGTAGTAGGCTTTATTGACTAAATTGTAACATGACGACCTTGTGATTTCGGCAGAACTTTGAACACTTAAGTTTGAGCTTGTGGCTGACGTTCGACACACTCGATCGTTCTGAACACCACCTTCAGATGAGGTCTCTTCCAAGCCTCTCGGAGGTCGTGCGGCTGAAAACACGAGCGTCGAAGCATTCGTTTCGCTCCAGTAGTAGGCCTTTATTGACTAATTGTAACATGATGACCTATGTGATTTCGGCAGAACTTTTGAACCCTAAGTTGAGCTAGTGGGCTGACGTTCGACACACTCGATCGTTGTGAATCCACCTTTCAGATGAGGTCTCTTGCAATCCTCTCGAGTTCGTGCGGCGAGCGGCGACTGTCAAAGCATTCAGTTTCGCTCCAGTAGTAGGCCTTTCTTGACTAAATTTCGTAACATGACGACCTATGTGATTTCGGCAGAACTTTGAACCCTTAAGTTTGAACTAGTAGGTGACGTTCGACACACTCGATCGTTGTGAATCCACCTTTCAATGAGGTCTCTTCCAAGCCTCTCGGAGTCGTCGCGGCCGAACAGCGAGCATGAAGCATCCGTTTCGCTCCAGTAGTAGGCCTTATTGACTAAATGAACATGACGACCTTTGTGATTTCGGCAGAAACTTTTGAACCTTAAGTTTGAGCTAGTGTGACGTTCGACCACTCGATCGTTGTGAATCCACCTTTCAGATGAGGTCTCTTCCAAGCCTCTCGGAGGTTCAGTGCGGCCGAAACGAGCGTCGAAGCATTCCGTTTCGCTCCAGTAGTAGGCCTGTCATTGACTAAATTGTAACATGACGACCTATGTGATTTCGCAGAACTCTTCGAACCCTTAAGTTTGAGCTCGTGGGCTGACTTTCGACTCACTCGATCGTTGTGAAATCCCAAACCTCTTTCAGATGAGGGTCTCTTCCATGCCTCTCGAGAGGTCGTGCGGCCGAAACACGACGCGTCGAGCATGCGTTTCGCTCCAGTCGTAGGCTCTTTATTGACTAAAATTGTCACATCGCTGACCTTGTGTGTATTTCGGCAGAACTTTTGAACCTTAATTTTGAGCTAGTGAGCTGACGTTTCGACACACACTCGATCGTTGTGAATCCACCTTTCAGATGAGGTCTCTTCCAAGCCTCTCGGAGTGTCGTGCAGTGCACGAGAAACTCGAGCGGTCAGAAGCATTCCGTTTCGCTCCAGTAGTAGGCCTATATTGACTAAATGTCAACATGCACGACCGATGTGATTTCGCAGAACTTTTGAACCCTTAAGTTTGAGCGTGAACTTGTTGGGCTGGACCGTTCGAGCACTCGATCGTTGTGAATCCCCTTTCAGATGACGTCTCTTTCCAAGCCTCTCGGTAGTCGTGCGGCCGAAACACGAGAAGCGTCGAAGCATTCCGTTTTCGCTCCATTAGCAGGCCTTTAATGGACGAAATTGTAACATGACGACCTATGTGATTTCGGCAGAACGTTTTGATCCCTTAAGTTTGAGCTTGTGGGCTGACGTTCGACACACTCGATCGTTGTGAATACACCTTTCAGATGAGGTATCTTCCAAGCCTCTCGGAGGTCGTGTCAGGGCGAAACACGAGCGTCGAACCATTCCGTTGCGCTCCAGGAGTTGGCCTTTATGACTAAATTGTAACATGTACGCACCTATGTGTATTTCGGCGAGAACTTGAACCTTAGTTTGCGCTTGTGGGCTGACGTTCGACACAGCTCGATCCGTTGTGACTCACCTGTCAGATGAGAGCTCTTCCAATCCTCTCGGAGTTCGTGCAGGCTCGACACGAGCGTCGAGCCTCGTTTCGCTCCAATAGTTGGCCTCTTGACTAAATTGTAACATGACGACCTATGTGATTCGGCGGCAGAACTTGTGAACCCTAAGTTTGAGATTGTGGTGCTGACGTTCGACACACGTCGATCGTTGTGAATCCACCTTTCAGATGAGGTCTCTTCCAAGCCTCTCGGAGTCCTGCGACAGCGAGAACACGCGCTTCGAAGCATTCCGTTTCGCCCAGGATAGTAGCCTTTATGACCAAACTGTCACATGATGACCTTTGTGATTTCGCAGAACTTTGAACCTTTAAGTTTGAGCTTGTAGACTGACATTCGACACACTCGATCGTTTTGTGAATCCACCTTTCAGTGAGGTCTCTTGCCATCCTCTCGGAGTTCGGTGCGCCGAGCGGCGACTGTCAAAGCATTCAGTTTCGCTCCAGTAGTAGCCTGTATTGACTAAATTGTAACATGTCAGACCTATGTGATTTCGGCAGAACTTATGAACCCTTAAGTTTGAGTGTGGCTGACGTTCGACACACTCGATCGTTTGAATCCACCTTTCAGATGAGGTCTCTTCCAAGCTCTCTCGGAGGTCGTGCGGCCGAAACACGAGCGTCGAAGCATTCGTTCGCTCAGTAGTAGCCTTATGACTAAATTGAAACATGACAACCTATGTGATTTCGGCAGAACTTTGAACCCTTAAGTTTGAGCTCGTGGGCTGACGTTCGACGCACATCGATCGTGAATCCACCTTTCAATGAGGTCTCTTCCAATCCTCTCGGAGGTCGTGCGGCGAAACACGAGCGTCGAAGCATTCCGTTCGCTCCATGTAGTAGGCCTTTTTGACTAAATTGTAAATGACTGACCTATGTATTTCGGCAGAACTTTGAACTTTAGTTTGAGTGCTGGGACTGACATTCGACACACTCGATCGTTTGGAATCCACCTTTCAGATGAGGTCTCTTCAAGCCTCTCGGAGGTGTGCGGCCGAAACACAGCGTCGAAGCATTCGTTTCTGTCTCCAGTACGTAGCCTTTATTGACTAAATGATAACATATCGACCTAATGATTTCGCAGAACAGAACTTTATGAAACCTTAGTTTGAGCTATGTAGGCGATGACGATTAGACGCGACACTCGATCGTTTGAATCCACCTTTCAGATGAGGTCTCTTCATCCTCTCGGAGTTCGTGCGGCCACACCGACTCGAAGCATTCCGTTTCGCTCCAGTAGTAGGCCTTTATTGACTAAATTGACATGCGACCTATGTGGATTTCGTCAGAACTTTTGAAACCCTTAAGTTTGAACTAGTGGGCTGACGTTCGACACACTCGATCGTTGTGAATCCACCTTTCAGATGAGGTCTCTTCCAAGCCTCTCGAGGTCGTGGGCCGAAACACGAGCGTCGAAGCATTCCGTTTCGCTCCAGTAGTAGGCCTTATTGACTAATTGTAACATGACGACCTATGTGATTTCGGAAAGTGAACTTTTGACCCTTACAGTTGAGCTTGTGGGCTGACATTCGACACACTCGATCGTTGTGAATCCACCTTTCAGATGAGTCTCTTCAAGCTCTCGGGTTCGTGCGGCCGAAACACGAGCGTCGAAGCATTCCGTTTCGCTCCAGTAGTTGCCTTTATTGACTAAATTGAACATGACGACTATGTGATTTCGGCAGAACTTTTGAACCCTTAAGTTTGAGATAGTGGGCTGACGTTCGACACACTCGATCGTTGTGAATCCACCTTTCAGATGAGGTCTCTTCCAAGCCTCTCGTGAGTCGTTGCGGCGAAACACGAGCGTCGAAGCATTCCGTTTCGCTCCAGTACGTAGCCTTATTGACGTATTGTAACATGACGACCTATTGATTTCGGCAGAACTTTTGAACCCTTAAGTTGAGTCTGTGGGCTGACCTTCGACGACACTCGATCGTTTTGAATCCACCTTTCAGATGAGGTCTCTTCCAAGCCTCTCGGAGGTCGTGCGGCCGAAACACGAGCGTCGAAGCATTCCGTTCGCTCCAGTAGTAGGCCTTATTGACTAAATTGTAACATGACGACTATGTGATTTCGGCAGAACTTTTGACACTTAAGTTGAGCTAGTGGGCTGACGTTCGACCAACTCGATCGTTTTGAATCCACTTTCAGATGACGTCTTTCCAAGCTTCTCGGAGTCGTGCGGCCGAAACACAGAGCGGTCGAAGCATTCGTTTCGCTCCAGTAGTAGGCCTTATTGACTAAATTGTAAACATGACGACCTATGTGATTTCGGCAGAACTTTGAACCCTTAAGTTTGAGCTAGTGGGCTGACGTTCGACACACTCGATCGTTGTGAATCCACCTTTCAGATGAGTGTCTTCCAAGCCTCTCGGATGTCGTGCGGCAAAACCGACTCTCAAAACGCATTCCGTTTCGCTCCAGTAGTAGGCCTTTATTGACTAAATTGTAACATGACGACCTATGTGATTTCGTCAGAACTTTTGAACCCTTAAGTTTGAGCTAGTGGGCTGACGTTCGACACGCTCGATCGTTGTGAATCCACCTTTCAGATGAGGTCTCTTCCAAGCCTCCTCGGAGGTCGTGCGGCTCGAAACACGAGCGTCGAAGCATTCCGTTTCGCTCCAGTAGTAGGCCTTTTATTGACTAATTGAAACATGACGACATATGTGATTTCGGCAGAACTTTTGAACCCTTAAGTTTGAGCTGTGGGGCTGACTTCGACGCACTCGATCGTTTTGAATCCACCTTTCAAATGAGGTCTCTTCCAATCCTCTCGGAGGTCGTGCGGCCGAAACACGAGCTCGAAGCATTCCGTTTCGCTCCAGATAGGCCTTTATTGACTAAATTGTCACATGATGACATTGTGATTTCGGCAGAAACTTTTGAACCTTAAGTTTTGAGCTGGAGACGACATTCGTACACACTCGATCGTTTGAATCCACCTTTCAGATGAGGTCTCTTGCATCCTCTCGGCGTTCGTGCGGCCGAGCGCGACTGTCAAGCATTCAGTTTCGCTCCAGTAGTAGGCCTTTATTGACTAAATTGTAAACATGATCGACCTATGTGATTTCGGCAGAACTTTGAACCTTATAGTTTGAGCTAGTAGGCTGACTCTCAGACCACTCGATCGTTTTGATCACCGGTTCAGATGAGGTCTCTTCCAAGCTCTCGGAGGTTCGTGCGGCCGAAACACGAGCGTCGAAGCATTCCGTTTCGCTCCAGTAGTAGGCCTTTATTGACTAAATTGTAACAATGACGACCTTGTGATTTCGCCAGTACTTTTGAACCTTTAAGTTTGAGCTATAGACTGACCTTTCGACACACTCGATCGTTTTGAATCCACCTTTCAGATGAGGTCTCTGCAATCCTCTCGGAGTTCGTGCGGCCGACGCGACTGTCAAAGCATTCAGTTCGCTCCAGTCGTAGGCCTTTATTGACTAAATTGTAACATGTCGACCTATGTGATTTCGGCAGAACTTTAGAACCCTTAAGTTTGAACTAGTAGGCTGACATTCGACACACTCGATCGTTTTGAATCCACCTTTTCAGATGAGGTCTCTTCCAAGCCTCTCGGAGGTCGTGCGGCCGAAACACGAGCGTCGAAGCATTCCGTTTCGCTCCAGTAGTAGGCCTATATTGACTAAATTGTAACATGACGACCTATGTGATTCGCAGAACTTTTGAACCTTAAGTTTGAGCTTGAGTGACTTTCGACACACTCGATCGTTTGAATCCACCTTTCAGATGAGTCTCTTCCAGTCCTCTCGGAGTTCGTGCGGCCGAAACACAGACTCGAAGCATTCTTTCGCTCAGTAGTAGGCCTTTATTGACTAAATTGTAACATGACGACCTATGTGATTTCGGCAGAACTTTTGAACCCTTAAAGGTTGAGCTCGTGGGCTGACGTTCGACCACCTCGATCGTTGTGAATCCACCTTTCAGATGAGGTCTCTTCCAGCCTCTCTGAGGTCGTGCGGCGAAACACGAGCGTCGAAGCATTCCGTTCGCTCCAGTTGTAGGCCTTTATTGACTAAATTGTAACATGACGACTTTTGATCGGCAGAACTTTGAACCTAAGTTTGAGATTGGGGCTGACGTTCGACACACTCGATCGTTGTGAATCCACCTTTCAGATGAGGTCTCTCCAAGCCTCTCGGAGTCGTGCGGCCGAACACGACGTCGAAGCATTCGTTTCGCCCAGTATAGGCCTTTATTGACTAAATTGTAACATGACGACTATGTGATTTCGGCAGAACTTTGAACCCTTAAGTTGAGCTAGTAGGCTGACCTTCGACACACTCGATCGTTTTGAATCCACCTTTCAGATGACGTCTTTCCAAGCTTCTCGGATCGTGCGGCCGAAACAGCGACGTAAACATTCAGTTCGCTCCAGTAGTAGGCCTTTATTGACAAAATTGTAACATGACGACCTATGTGATTTCGGCAGAACTTTTGAACCCTTAAGTTTGAGCTCGTGGGCTGACCTTCGACGCACTCGATCGTTTTGAATCCACCTTTCAAATGAGGTCTCTTCCAAGCCTCTCGGAGGTCGTGTGCGCCGAAACACGAGCGTCGAAGCATTCCGTTGCGCTCCAGTAGTAGGCTTTATTGACTAAATTGAAACATGACGACCTATGTGATTTCGGCAGAACTTTTGGAACCCTTAAGTTTGAGATAGTGGGCTGACGTTCGACACACTCGATCGTTGTGAATCCACCTTTCAGATAGGGTCTCTTCAATCCTCTCGGAGGTCGTGCGGCCGAAACACAGCGTCGAAGCATTCCGTTTCGCTCCAGTAGTAGGCCTTTATTGACTAAATTGTAACATGACGACCTATGTGATTTCGCAGAACTTTTGAAACCCTTAAGTTGAGCTTGTGGGCTGACGTTCGACACTACTCGTATCGTTGTGAATCCACCTTTCAGATGACGTCTCTTCCAAGCCTCTCGGAGTCGTGCGGCCGAAAACACGCGCGTCGAAGCATTCCGTTTCGCTCCAGTATTGGCCTTTATTGACTCAATTGAAACATGACGACCTATGTGATTTCGGCAGACTTTGAACCCTTAAGTTGAGCTGTGGGCTGACGTTTCGACACACTCGATCGTTGTGAATCCACCTTTCAGATGAGGTCTCTTCCAAGCCTCTCGGAGGTCGTGCGGCCGAAACACGAGCGTCGAAGCATCCGTTTCGCTCCAGTAGTAGGCCTTTATTGACTAATTGTAACATGAGACCTATGTGATTTCGGCAGAACTTTTGAACCTTAAGTTGAGCTAGTAGGCTGACATTCGACACACTCGAATCGTTTTGAATCCACCTTTCAGATGAGGTCTCTTCCAAGCTCTCGAGTCGTGCGGCCGAAAGCACGAGCGTCGAAGCATTCCGTTTCGCTCCAGTAGTAGGCCTTTATTGACTAAATTGTAACATGACGACCTATGTGATTTCGGCAGAACTTTTGAACCTTAGTTTGAGCTAGTGGGCTGACCTTCGACACACTCGATCGTTTTGAATCCACCTTTCAGATGAGGTCTCTTCCAAGCTCTCGGATGTCGTGCGGCCGAAAACACGAGCGTCGAAGCATTCCGTTTCGCTCCAGTAGTAGGCCTTTATTGACTAATTGTAACATGACGACCTATGTGATTTCGGCAGAACTTTTGAACCCTTAGTTGAGCTAGTGGGCTGACGTTCGACACACTCGATCGTTGTGAATCCACTTTTCAGATGACGTCTCTTCCAAACCTCTCGGAGGTCGTGCGGCGAAACACGAGCGTCGAAGCACTTCTGTTTCGCTCCAGTAGTAGGCCTTTATTGACTAAATTGTAACATGACGACCTATGTGATTTCGCAGAACTTTTGAACCCTTAAGTTTTGAGCTTGTGGGCTGACGTTCGACACACTCGATCGATTTGTGAATCCACCTTTCAGATGAGGTCTCTTCCAAGCCTCTCGGAGGTCGTGCGGCTGAAACAGCGAGTGTCGAAGCATTCACGTTTCGCTCAGTAGTAGGCCTTTATTGACTAAATTGTAACATGACGACCCTATGTGATTTCGGCAGAACTTTGAACCTTAAGTTTGAGCTAGTGGGCTGACTTCGACACACTCGATCGTTGTGAATCCACCTTTCAGATGAGGTCTCTTCCAAGCCTCCGGAGTCGTGCGGCCGAAACACGAGCGTCGAAGCATCCGTTTCGCTCCAGTAGTAGGCCTTTATTGACTAAATTGTAACATGACGACCTTTGTGATTTCGGCAGAACTTTGAACCCTTAGTTTGAGCTAGTAGGCTGACATTCGACACCTCGATCGTTTTGAATCCACCTTTCAGATGAGGTCTCTTCCAATCCTCTCGGGAGTTCGTGCGGCTGAACAGCGAGCGTCGAAGCATTCCGTTTCGCTCCAGTAGTAGGCCTTTATTGACTAAATTGAAACATGACGACCTATGTGATTTCGGCAGAACTTTTGAACCCTTAAGTTTGAGCTAGTGGGCTGACGTTCGACACACTCGATCGTTTGTGAATCCACCTTTCAGATGAGGTCTCTTCCAAGCCTCCGGAGGTCGTGCGGCCGAAACACGAGCGTCGAAGCATTCCGTTTCGCTCCAGTAGTAGGCCTTTATTGACTAAATTGTAACATGACGACCTATGTGATTTCGGCAGAACTTTGACCCTTAAGTTTGAGCTCGTGGGCTGACCTTCGTACGCACTCGATCGTTGTGAATCCACCTTTCAATGACGTCTCTTCCAAGCCTCTCGGAGTCGTGCAGCCGAAACGACGAGCGTTCGAAGCATTCAGTTTCGCTCCAGTAGTAGGCCTTTCTACTAATTGTAACATGACGAACCTATGTGATTCGGCAGAACTTTTGACCCTTAAGTTTGAGCTGTAGGTGCTGACATTCGACGCACTCGATCGTTTGAATCCACCTTTCAGATGAGGTCTCTTCCAAGCCTCTCGGAGGTCGTGCGGCCGAACACGAGCGTCGAAGCATTCCGTTTCGCTCCAGTAGTAGGCCTTTATTGACTAAATTGTAACATGACGACCTATGTGATTTCGGCAGAACTTTTGACTTTAAGTTTGAGCTAGTAGACTGACGATTCGACACACCGATCGTTTTGAATCCACCTATTCAGATGAGGTCTCTTCCAATCCTCTCGGAGGTCGTGCGGCCGAAACACGAGCTCGAAGCATTCCGTTTTCGCTCCAGTAGTAGGCCTTATTGACTAATTGTAACATGAGACCTATGTGATTTCGGCAGACTTTGAACCCTTAAGTTTGAGCTTGTAGGCTGACGTTCGACACACTCGATCGTTTTGAATCCACCTTTCAGATGACGTCTCTTCCATCCTCTCGGAGTTCGTGCGGCCGAAACACGAGCTGTCGAAGCATTCCGTTCGCTCCAGTAGTAGGCCTTTATTGACTAATTGTAACATGTCGACCTATGTGATTTCGGCAGAACTTTGAACCCTATAGATTTGAGCTAGTAGGCTGACATTCGACACACTCGATCGTTTTTGAATCCACCTTTCAGATGAGGTCTCTTCCAAGCCTCTCGGAGGTCGTGCGGCTGAAACACGACGTCGTCGAAGCATTCCGTTTCGCTCCAGTAGTAGGCCTTTATTGACTAATTGTAACATGACGACCTTTGTGATTCGGCAGAAACTTTGAACCCTTAAGTTGAGCTAGTTGGGCTGACTTCGACACACTCGATCGTTGTGAATCCACCTTTCAAATGAGGTCTCTTCCAATCCTCTCGAGGTCGTGCGCCGAAACACGAGCGTCGAAGCATTCCGTTTCGCTCCAGGAGTAGGCCTTTATTGCTAAATTGATAACATGACGACTATGTGATTTCGGCAGAACTTTTGACCCTTTAAGTTTGAGCTAGTGGCTGGACGTCGACACACTCGATCGTTGTGAATCCACCTTTCAGATGAGATCTCTTCCAAGCCTCTCGGACTTCGTGCGGCCGAGCGGCGACCGTCAAAGCATTCAGTTTCGCTCCAGTAGTAGGCCTTTATTGACTAAATTGTAACATGACGACCTATGTGATTTCGGCAGAACTTTTGAACCCTTAAGTTTGAGCTAGTGGGCTGACATTCGACACACTCGATCGTTCTGAATCCACCTTTCAGATGAGGTCTCTTCCAAGCCTTTCGGAGGTCGTGCGGCAGAAAGGCGAGCGTCAAAGCATTCCGTTTCGCTCCAGTAGTAGGCCTTTATTGACTAAATTGTAACATGACGACCTTATGTGATTTCGGCAGAACTTTTGAACCCTTAAGTTTGAGCTAGTGTGGCTGACGTTCGACACACTCGATCGTTGTGAATCCACCTTTCAGATGAGGTCTCTTCAATCCTCTCGGAGGTCGTGCGCCGAAACACGAGCTGTCGAAGCATTCCGTTTCGCTCCAGTCGTAGGCCTTTATGACTAAATTGTAACATGACGACCTATGTGATTTCGGCAGAACTTTGAACCCTTAAGTTTGAGCTAGTGGGCTGACATTCGACACACTCGATCGTTGTGAATCCACCTTTCAGATGAGGTCTCTTCCAAGCCTCTCGGAGGTCGTGCGGCCGAAACACGAGCGTCGAAGCATTCCGTTTCGCTCCAGTAGTAGGCCTTTATTGACTAAATTGTAACATGACGACCTATGTGATTTCGGCAGCAACTTTTGAACCCTTAAGTTTGAGCTAGTAGGCTGACATCGACACACTCGATCGTTTTGAACCACCTTTCAGATGACGTCTCTCTCCAAGCCTCTCGGAGGTTCTGCGGCCGAAACACGAGCGTCGAAGCATTCCGTTTCGCTCAGTAGGGGCCTTATTGACTAAATTGTAACATGTCGACCTATGTGATTTCGGCAGAACTTTAGAACCTTAAGTTTGAGCTAGTAGGCTGACTTCGACACCACTCGATCGTTTGAATCCACCTTTCAGATGAGGTCTCTTCCAAGCTCTCGGAGGTCGTGCGGCCGAAAAACACGAGCGTCGAAGCATTCGTTTCGCTCCAGTCGTAGGCCTTTATTGACTAAATTGTAACATGACGACCATGTGATTTCGGCAGAACTTTTGAACCCTTAAGTTTGAGCTAGTGGGCTGACGTTCGACACACTCGATCGTTGTGAATCCACCTTTCAGATGAGGTCTCTTCCAGCCTCTCGGAGGTCGTGCGCTGAAACACGAGCGTCGAAGCATTCCGTTTCGCTCCAGGAGTAGGCCTTTATTGACTAAATTGTAACATGACGACCTTTGTGATTTCGGCAGAAACTTTTGAACCTTAAGTTTGAGCTAGTGGCTGACGTTCGACACACTCGATCGTTTGAATCCACCTTTCAGATGAGTCTCTTGCCAATCCTCTCGGAGTTCGTGCGGGCGCCCGAACACGAGCGTCGAAGCATTCAGTTTCGCTCCAGTAGTAGGCCTTTATTGACTTAATTGTAACATGACAACCGATGTGATTTCGGCAGAACTTTTGAACCCTTAAGTTTGAGCTAGTGGCTGACGTTCGACACACTCGATCGTTGTTGAATCCACCTTTCAATGACGTCTCTTCCAAGCTCTCGGAGGTCGTGCGCGAAACACGAGCGTCGCAGCATTCCGTTTCGCTCCAGTAGTAGGCCTTTATTGACTAAATTGTAACATGACGACCTATGTGATTTCGGCAGAACTTTTGACCCTTAAGTTTGAGCTTGTGGGCTGACGTTCGACACACTCGATCGTTGTGAATCCACCTTTCAGATGAGGTCTCTTCCAAGCCTCTCGGAGGTCGTGCGGCGCGAAACACGAGCGTTCGAAGCATTCCGTTTCGCTCCAGTAGTAGGCCTTTATTGACTAAATTGTAACATGACGACCTATGTGATTTCGGCAGAACTTTTGAACCCTTAAGTTTGAGCTAGTGGGCTGACGTTCGACACACTCGATCGTTGTGAATCCACCTTTCAGATGAGGTCTCTTCCAAGCCTCTCGGAGGTCATGCGGCCGAAACACGAGCGTCGAAGCATTCCGTTTCGCTCCAGTAGTAGCCTTATTGACTAAATTGTAACATGACGACCTATGTGATTTCGGCAGAACTTTGAAACCCTTAAGTTTGAGCTAGTGGGCTGACGTTCGACACACTCGATCGTTGTGAATCCACCTTTCAATGAGGTCTCTTCCAAGCCTCTCGGAGTTCGTGCGGCCGAAACACGAGCGTCGAAGCATTCCGTTTCGCTCCAGTCGTAGGCCTTTATTGACAAAATTGTAACATGACAACATATGTGATTTCGGCAGAACTTTTGAACCCTTAAGTTTGAGCTAGTGGGCTGACGTTCGACACACTCGATCGTTGTGAACCACCTTCAGATGAGGTCTCTTCCAAGCCTCTCGGAGGTCGTGCGGCTGAACACGAGCGTCGAAGCATTCCGTTCGCTCCGTAGTAGGCCTTTATTGACTAAATTGTAACATGAGACCTATGTGATTTCGGCAGAACTTTTGAACCCTTAAGTTTGAGCTAGTGGGGCTGACGTTCGACACACTCGATCGTTGTGAATCCACCTTTCAGATGAGGTCTCTTCCAAGCCTCTCGGAGGTCGTGCGCCGCAAAACACGAGCGTCGAAGCATTCCGTTTCGCTCCAGTAGTAGGCCTTTATTGACTAAATTGTAACATGACGACCTATGTGATTTCGGCAGAACTTTTGAACCCTTAAGTTTGAGCTAGTGGGCTGACGTTCGACACACTCGATCGTTGTGAATCCACCTTTCAGATGAGGTCTCTTCCAAGCCTCTCGGAGGTCGTGCGGCCGAAAACACGAGCGTCGAAGCATTCCGTTTCGCTCCAGTAGTAGGCCTTTATTGACTAAATTGTAACATGACGACCTATGTGATTTCGGCAGAACTTTTGAACCCTTAAGTTTGAGCTAGTGGGCTGACGTTCGACACACTCGATCGTTTTGAATCCACCTTTCAGATGAGGTCTCTTCCAAGCCTCTCGGAGGTCGTGCGGCCGAAACAGAGCGCGAAGCTTCCGTTTCGCTCCAGTAGTATGGCCTTATTGACTAAATTGTAAACATGACGACCTATGTGATTTCGGCAGAACTTTTGACCTTAAGTTTGAGCTTTGTGGGCTGACGTTCGACACACTCGATCGTTGTGAATCCACCTTTCAGATGAGGTCTCTTCCAAGCCTCTCGGAGGTCGTGCGGCCGAACACGAGCGTCGAAGCATTCCGTTTCGCTCCAGTAGTAGTCTTTATTGACTAATTGTAACATGACGACCTATGTGATTTCGGCAGAACTTTTGAACCCTTAAGTTTGAGCTTGTGGGCTGACGTTCGACACACTCGATCGTTGTGAATCCACCTTTCAGATGAGGTCTCTTCCAGCCTCTCGGAGTCGTGCGGCGAAACACGAGCGTCGAAGCATTCCGTTTCGCTCCAGTAGTTGGCCTTTATTGACTAAATTGTAACATGACGACCTATGTGATTTCGGCAGAACTTTGAACCTTAAGTTTGAGCTAGTGGCTGACGTTTGACACACTCGATCGTTGTGAATCCACCTTCCAGATGAGGTCTCTTCCATCCTCTCGGAGTTCGTGCAGCCGAAACACGAGCTCGAAGCATTCCGTTTCGCTCCAGTAGTAGGCCTTTCTTGACTAAATTGTAACATGACGACCTATGTGATTTCGGCAGAACTTTTGAACCCTTAAGTTTGAGCTTGTGGGCTGACGTTCGACACACTCGATCGTTTTGAATCCACCTTTCAGATGAGGTCTCTTCCAAGCCTCTCGGAGGTCGTGCGGGCCGAAACACAAGCGTCGAAGCATTCCGTTTCGCTCCAGTCGTAGGGCCTTTATTGACTAAATTGTAACATGACGACCTATGTGATTTCGGCAGAACTTTTGAACCTTAAGTTTGAGCTAGTGACTGACTTCGACACACTCGATCGTTTTGAATCCACCTTCAGATGAGGTCTCTTCCAATCCTCTCGGAGGTCGTGCGGCCGAAACACGAGCGTCGAAGCATTCCGTTTCGCTCCAGTAGTAGGCCTTTATTGACTAAATTGTAACATGACGACCTATGTGATTTCGGCAGAACTTTTGAACCTTAAGTTTGAGCTCGTGGCCTGACTTCGACGCACTCGATCGTTTTGAATCCACCTTTCAAATGAGGTCTCTTCCAAGCCTCTCGGAGGTCGTGCGGCTGAAACACGAGCGTCGAAGCATTCCGTTTCGCTCCAGGAGTAGGCCTTTATTGACTAAATTGTCACATGATGACCTTTGTGATTTCGGCAGAACTTTTGAACCTTTAAGTTTGAGCTAGTGAGACTGACATTCGACACACTCGATCGTTTTGAATCCACCTTTCAGATGACGTCTTTCCAAGCTTCTCGGAGGTCGTGCGGCCGAAACACGAGCGTCGAAGCATTCCGTTTCGCTCCAGTAGTGGCCTTTATTGACTAAATTGTAACATGACGACCTATGTGATTTCGGCAGAACTTTTGAACCCTTAAGTTTGACTAGTGGGCTGACGTTTCGACACACTCGATCGTTGTGAATCCACCTTTCAGATGAGGTCTCTTCCAAGCCTCTCGGAGGTCGTGCAGCCGAAACACGAGCGTCGAAGCATTCCGTTTCGCTCCAGTAGTAGGCCTATATTGACTAAATTGTAACATGACGACCTATGTGATTTCGGCAGAACTTTGAACCCTTAAGTTTGAGCTTGAAGGCTGACATTCGACACACTCGATCGTTTTGAATCCACCTTTCAGATGATGTCTCTCCAAGCCTCTCGGAGGTCCTGCGGCCCGAAACACGAGCGTCGAAGCATTCCGTTTCCCTCCAGTAGGAGGCCTTTATTGACTAAATTGTAACATGACGACCTATGTGATTTCGGCAGAACTTTTGAACCCTTTAAGTTTGAGCTAATAGACTGACTTTCGACACACTCGATCGTTTTGAATCCACCTTTCAGATGAGGTCTCTTCCAAGCCTCTCGGAGGTCGTGCGGCTGAAACACGAGCGTCGAAGCATTCCGTTTCGCTCCAGGAGTAGGCCTTTATTGACTAAATTGTAACATGACGACCTATGTGATTTCGGCAGAACTTTTGAACCCTTAAGTTTGAGCTCGTGGGCTGACTTCGACGCACTCGATCGTTTTGAATCCACCTTTCAAATGAGGTCTCTTCCAATCCTCTCGGAGTTCGTGCGGCTGAAACACGAGCGTCGAAGCATTCCGTTTCGCTCCAGGAGTAGGCCTTTATTGACTAAATTGTAACATGACGACCTATGTGATTTCGCAGAACTTTTGATCCCTTAAGTTTGAGATTATGGGCTGACGTTCGACACACTCGATCGTTTGTGAATCCACCTTTCAGATGAGGTCTCTTCCAAGCCTCTCGTAGGTCGTGCGCCGAAACACGAGCGTCGAAGCATTCCGTTTCGCTCCAGTACTAGTCCTTTATTGACTAAATTGTAACATGACGACCTATGTGATTTCGGCAGAACTTTTGAACCTTAAGTTTGAGCTTGTGGGCTGACTTCGACACACTCGATCGTTGTGAATCCACCTTCAGATGAGGTCTCTTCCAATTCTCTCGGAGGTCGTGCGGCCGAAACACGAGCGTCGTAGCATTCCGTTTCGCTCCAGTAGTTGGCCTTTATTGACTAAATTGTAACATGACGACCTATGTGATTTCGGCAGAACTTTTGAACCCTTAAGTTTGAGCTCGTGGGCTGACGTTCGACGCACTCGATCGTTTGAATCCACCTTTCAAATGAGGTCTCTTCCAATCCTCTCGGAGGTTCGTGCGGCTGAAACACAGAGCGTCGAAGCATTCCGTTTCGCTCCAGTAGTTGGCCTTTATTGACTAAATTGAAACATGACGACCTATGTGATTTCGGCAGAACTTTTGATCCCTTAAGTTTGAGATTAGTGGCTGACGTTCGACACACTCGATCGTTGTGAATCCACCTTTCAGATGAGGTCTCTTCCAAGCCTCTCGGAGGTCGTGCAGCCGAAACACGAGCTTCGAAGCATTCCGTTTCGCTCCAGGAGTAGGCCTTATTGACTAAATTGTCACATGATGACCTTGTGATTTCGGCAGAACTTTTGAACCCTTAAGTTTGAGCTTGTGGGCTGACGTTCGACACACTCGATCGTTGTGAAACCACCTTTCAGATGAGTCTCTTCCAAGCCTCTCAGAGTGTCGTGCAGCCGAACACGAGCTTCGAAGCATTCCGTTTCGCTCCAGTAGTAGGCCTTTATTGACTAAATTGTAACATGTCGACCTATGTGATTTCAGCAGAACTTTTGAACCCTTAAGTTTTAGCTAGTAGGCTGACATTCGACACACTCGATCGTTTGAATCCACCTTTCAGATGAGGTCTCTTCCAATCCTCTCGGAGTTCGTGCGGCCAAAACACGAGCGTCGAAGCATTCCGTTTCGCTCCAGTAGTTGGCCTTTATTGACTAAATTGTAACATGACGACCTATGTGATTTCGGCAGAACTTTTGAACCCTTAAGTTTGAGCTAGTGGGCTGACGTTCGACGCACTCGATCGTTGTGAATCTACCTTTCATACGAGGTCTCTTCCAAGCCTCTCGGAGGTCGTGCGGCCGAAACACGAGCGTCGAAGCATTCCGTTTCGCTCCAGTAGTAGGCCTCCATTGACTAAATTGAAACATGACGACCTATGTGATTTCGGCAGAACTTTGAACCCTTAAGTTTGAGATTGTGGGCTGACGTTCGACACACTCGATCGTTGTGAATCCACCTTTCAGATGAGGTCTCTTCCAAGCCTCTCGGAGGTCGTGCAGCCGAAACACGAGCTGTCGAAGCATTCCGTTTCGCTCCAGGAGTAGGCCTTTATTGACTAAATTGTCACATGATGACCTATATGATTTCGGCAGAACTTTTGAAACCTTAAGTTTGAGCTTGTAGGGCTGACATTCGACACACTCGATCGTTTTGAATCCACCTTTCAGATGAGGTCTCTTGCAATCCTCTCGGAGTTCGTGCGGCCGAGACAGCGAGCTGTCGAAGCATTCCGTTTCGCTCCAGTAGTAGGCCTTTATTGACTAAATTGTAACATGTCGACCTATGTGATTTCGGCAGAACTTTTGAACCCTTAAGTTTGAACTAGTGGGGCTGACGTTTGACACACTCGATCGTTGTGAATCCACCTTTCAGATGAGGTCTCTTCCAAGCCTCTCGGAGGTCGTGCGGCCGAAACACGAGCGTCGAAGCATTCCGTTTCGCTCCAGTACGTAGGCCTTATTGACTAAATTGTAACATGACGACCTATGTGATTTCGGCAGAACTTTTGAACCCTTAAGTTTGAGCTTGTAGGGCTGACATTCGACACACTCGATCGTTTGAATCCACCTTTCAGATGAGGTCTCTGCAATCCTCTCGGAGTCGTGCGGCGAGGGCGACGAGCGTCGAAGCATTCCGTTTCGCTCCAGTAGTAGGCCTTTATTGACTAAATTGTAACATGTACGACCTATGTGATTTCGGCAGAACTTTAGAACCCTTAAAGTTTGAGCTAGTAGGCTGACCTTCGAGACACTCGATCGTTTTGAAATCCACCTTTCAGATGACGTCTTTCCAGCTCTCGGAGGTCGTGCGGCCGAAACACGAGCGTCGAAGCATTCCGTTTCGCTCCAGTAGGAGCCTTTATTGACGAAATTGTAACATGACGACTATGTGATTTAGGCAGAACTTTTGAAACCTTTAAGTTTGAGCTAGTAGACTGACATTCGACACACTCGATCGTTTTGAATCCACCTTTCAGATGAGGTCTCTTCCAAGCCTCTCGGAGGTCGTGCGGCCGAAACACGACCGTCGAAGCATTCCGTTTCGCTCCAGTAGTAGGCCTATATGACTAAATTGTAACATGACGACCTATGTGATTTCGGCAGAACTTTTGAACCCTTAAGTTTGAACTAGTGGGCTGACGTTTCGACACACTCGATCGTTGTGAATCCACCTTCAGATGACGTCTCTTTCCAAAGCCTCTCGGAGGTCCTGCGGCCGAAACACGAGCGTCGAAGCATTCCGTTTCGCTCCAGGAGTAGGCCTTTATTGACTAAATTGTACATGACGACCTATGTGATTTCGGCAGAACTTTTGAACCTTAAGTTTGAGCTTAGGGCTGACGTTCGACACACTCGATCGTTTTGAATCCACCTTTCAGATGAGGTCTCTTCCAAGCCTCTCGGAGTCGTGCGACCGAAACACGAGCGTCGAAGCATTCCGTTTCGCTCCAGTACTAGTCCTTTATTGACTAAATTGTAACATGACGACCTATGTGATTTCGGCAGAACTTTTGAACCCTTAAGTTTGAGCTGTGGGCTGACGTTCGACACACTCGATCGTTGTGAATCCACCTTTCAGATGAGGTCTCTTCCAAGCCTCTCGGAGGTCGTGCGGCGAAACACGAGCGTCGAAGCATTCCGTTTCGCTCCAGTAGTAGGCCTTTATTGACTAAATTGTAACATGACGACCTATGTGATTTCGGCAGAACTTTTGAACCCTTAAGTTTGAGCTTGTCGGCTGACGTTCGACCACACTCGATCGTTGTGAATCACCTTTCAGATGAGGTCTCTTCCAATCCTCTCGGAGTTCGTGCGGCCCGAAACACGAGCTTCGAAGCATTCCGTTTCGCTCCAGTAGTAGGCCTTTATTGACTAAAATTGTAACATGAGACCTATGTGATTTCGGCAGAACTTTTTGAACCCTTAAGTTTGAGATTGTGGGCTGACGTTCGACACACTCGGATCGTTGTGAATCCACCTTTCAGATGAGGTCTCTTCGAAGCCTCTCGGGAGGTCGTGCAGCCGAAACACGAGCTTCGAAGCATTCCGTTTCGCTCCAGAGAGTAGGCCTTTATTGACTAAATTGTAACATGTCGACCTATGTGATTTCAGCAGAACTTTTAGAACCCTTAAGTATTAGCTAGTAGGCTGACATTCGACACACTCGATCGTTTTGAATCCACCTTTCAGATGAGGTCTCTTCCAATCCTCTCGGAGTTCGTGGCAGCCAAAACACGAGCTTCGAACCATTCCGTTTCGCTCCAGTAGTTGGCCTTTATTGACTAAATTGTAACATGACGACCTATGTGATTTCGGCAGAACTTTTGAACCCTTAAGTTTGAGCTTGTGGGCTGACGTTCGACACACTCGATCGTTGTGAATCCACCTTTCAGATGAGGTCTCTTCCAATCCTCTCGGAGTTCGTGCAGCCGAAACACGAGCTTCGAAGCATTCCGTTTCGCTCCAATATTAGGCCTTTCTTGACTAAATTGTAACATGACGGACCTATGTGATTTCGGCAGAACTTTTGAACCCTTAAGTTTGAGATTGTGGGCTGCACGTTCGACACACTCGATCGTTGTGAATCCCACCTTTCAGATGAGGTCTCTTCCAATCCTCTCGGAGTTCGTGCAGCCAAAACACGAGCTTCGAACCATTCCGTTTCGCTCCAGTTAGTTGGCCTTTATTGACTAAATTGTAACATGACGACCTATGTGATTTCGGCAGAACTTTGAACCCTTAAGTTTGAGCTTGTGGGCTGACGTTCGACACACTCGATCTGTTGTGAATCCACCTTTCAGATGAGGTCTCTTCCAAGCCTCTCGGAGGTCGTGCGGCTCAAACACGAGCGTCGAAGCCTTCCGTTTCGCTCCAGTAGTTGGCCTTTATTGACTAAATTGAAACATGACGACCTATGTGATTCGGCAGAAACTTTTTGAACCCTTAAGTTTGAGATTGTGGGCTGACGTTCGACACACTCGATCGTTGTGAATCCACCTTTCAGATGAGGTCTCTTCCAAGCCTCTCGGAGGTCGTGCAGCCGAAACACGAGCTTCGAAGCATTCCGTTTCGCTCCAGGAGTAGGCCTTTATTGACTAAATTGTAACATGATGACCTTTATGATTTCGGCAGTACTTTTGAACCTTTAAGTTTGAGCTTGTAGACTGACATTCGACACACTCGATCGTTTTGAATCCACCTTTCAGATGAGGTCTCTTGCAATCCTCTCGGAGTTCGTGCGGCCGAGCGGCGACTGTCAAAGCATTCAGTTTCGCTCCAGTAGTAGGCCTTTATTGACTAAATTGTAACATGTCGACCTATGTGATTTCGGCAGAACTTTGAACCCTTAAGTTTGAACTAGTGGGCTGACGTTTGACACACTCGATCGTTGTGAATCCACCTTTCAGATGAGGTCTCTTCCAAGCCTCTCGGAGGTCGTGCGGCCGAAACACGAGCGTCGAAGCATTCCGTTTCGCTCCAGTAGTAGGCCTATATTGACTAAATTGTAACATGACGACCTATGTGATTTCGGCAGAACTTTTGAACCCTTAAGTTTGAGCTTGTAGATTGACATTCGACACACTCGATCGTTTTGAATCCACCTTTCAGTTGAGGTCTCTTGCAATCCTCTCGGAGTTCGTGCGGCCGAGTGGCGACTGTCAAAGCATTCCGTTTCGCTCCAGTAGTAGGCCTTTATTGACTAAATTGTAACATGTCGACCTATGTGATTTCGGCAGAACTTTAGAACCCTTAAGTTTGAGCTAGTAGGCTGACCTTCGAGACACTCGATCGTTTTGAATCCACCTTTCAGATGACGTCTTTTCCAAGCTTCTCGGAGGTCATGCGGCCGAAACACGAGCGTCGAAGCATTCCGTTTCGCTCCAGTAGGAGGCCTTTATTGACGAAATTGTAACATGACGACTTATGTGATTTAGGCAGAACTTTTGAACCTTTAAGTTTGAGCCAGTAGACTGACATTCGACACACTCGATCGTTTTGAATCCACCTTTCAGATGAGGTCTCTTCCAAGCCTCTCGGAGGTCGTGCGGCCGAAACACGACCGTCGAAGCATTCCGTTTCGCTCCAGTAGTAGGCCTATATTGACTAAATTGTAACATGACTACCTATGTGATTTCGGCAGAACTTTTGAACCCTTAAGTTTGAGCTTGAAGGCTGACATTCGACACACTCGATCGTTGTGAATTCACCTTTCAGATGACGTCTTTTCCAAGCCTCTCGGAGGTCCTGCGGCCGAAACACGAGCGTCGAAGCATTCCGTTTCGCTCCAGTAGGAGGCCTTTATTGACTAAATTGTAACATGACGACCTATGTGATTTCGGCAGAACTTTTGAACCTTTAAGTTTGAGCTAATAGACTGACTTTCGACACACTCGATTCGTTTTGAATCCACCTTTCAAATGAGGTCTCTTCCAAGCCTCTCGGAGGTCGTGCGGCTGAAACACGAGCGTCGAAGCATTCCGTTTCGCTCCAGTAGTAGGCCTTTATTGACTAAATTAAAACATGACGACCTATGTGATTTCGGCAGAACTTTTGAACCCTTAAGTTTGAGATTATGGGCTGACTTTCGACACACTCAAACGTTGTGAATCCACCTTTCAGATGAGGTCTCTTCCAAGCCGCTCGGAGGTCGTCCGGCCGGAACACGAGCGTCGAAGCATTCCGTTTCGCTCCAGTAGTAGTCCTTTATTGACTAAATTGTAACATGACGACCTATGTGATTTCGGCAGAACTTTTGAACCCTTAAGTTTGAGCTAGTAGGCTGACCTTCGAAACACTCGATCGTTTTGAATCCACCTTTCAGATGACGTCTTATCCAAGCTTCTCGGAGATCGTGCGGCCGGGAAACACGAGCGTCGAATCATTCCGTTTAGCTCCAGTAGGAAGCCTTTATTGACTAAATTTGTAACATGACGACCTATGTGATTCAGGCAGAACTTTTGAACCTTTAAGTTTGAGCTAGTAGACTGACATTCAACACACTCGATCGTTTTGAATCCACCTTTCAGATGACGTCTCTTCCAAGCCTCTCTGAGGTCGTGCGGCCGAAACACAAGCGTCGAAGCATTTCCGTTTCGCTCCATTCGTAGGCCTTTATTGACTAAATTGTAACATGACGACCGATATGATTTCGGCAGAACTTTTGAACCCTTAAGTTTGAGATTATGGGCTGACGTTCGACACACTCGATCGTTGGGAATCCACCTTTCAGATGAGGTCTCTTCCAAGCCTCTCGGAGGTCGTGCGGCCGAAACACGAGCATCGAAGCATTCCGTTTCGCTCCAGTAGTAGGCCTTTATTCAGTAATTTGGAACATGACGACCTATGTGATTTCGGCAGAACTTTTGAACCCTTAAGTTTGAGCTAGTAGGCTGACATTCGACACACTCGATCGTTTTGAAGCCACCTTTCAGATGACGTCTTTTCCAAGCCTCTCGGAGGTCGTGCAGCCGAAACACGAGCTTCGAAGCATTCCGTTTCGCTCCAGGAGTAGGCCTTTATTGACTAAATTGTAACATGTCGACCTATGTGATTTCAGCAGAACTTTAGAACCCTTAAGTATGAGCTAGTAGGCTGAAATTCGACACACTCGATCGTTTTGAATCCACCTTTCAGATGAGGTCTCTTCCAATCCTCTCGGAGTTCGTGCAGCCAAAACACGAGCTTCGAACCATTTCCGTTTTCGCTCCAGTAGTTGGCCTTTATTGACTAATTGTAACATGACGACCTATGTGATTTCGGCAGAACTTTTGAACCCTTAAGTTTGAGCTTGTGGGCTGACGTTCGACACACTCGATCGTTGTGAATCCACCTTTCAGATGAGGTCTCTTCCAAGCCTCTCGGAGGTCGTGCGGCTCAAACACGAGCGTCGAAGCCTTCCGTTTCGCTCCAGTAGTTGGCCTTTATTGACTAAATTGAAACATGACGACCTATGTGATTTCGGCAGAACTTTTGAACCCTTAAGTTTGAGATTGTGGGCTGACGTTCGACACACTCGATCGTTGTGAATCCACCTTTCAGATGAGGTCTCTTCCAAGCCTCTCGGAGGTCGTGCAGCCGAAACACGAGCATCGAAGCATTCCGTTTCGCTCCAGGAGTAGGCCTTTATTGACTAAATTGTCACATGATGACCTTTATGATTTCGGCAGAACTTTTGAACCTTTAAGTTTGAGCTTGTAGACTGACATTCGACACACTCGATCGTTTTGAATCCACCTTTCAGATGAGGTCTCTTGCAATCCTCTCGGAGTTCGTGCGGCCGAGCGGCGACTGTCAAAGCATTCAGTTTCGCTCCAGTAGTAGGCCTTTATTGACTAAATTGTAACATATCGACCTATGTGATTTCGGCAGAACTTTTGAACCCTTAAGTTTGAACTAGTGGGCTGACGTTTGACACACTCGATCGTTGTGAATCCACCTTTCAGATGAGGTCTCTTCCAAGCCTCTCGGAGGTCGTGCGGCCGAAACACGAGCGTCGAAGCATTCCGTTTCGCTCCAGTAGTAGGCCTATATTGACTAAATTGTAACATGACGACCTATGTGATTTCGGCAGAACTTTTGAACCCTTAAGTTTGAGCTTGTAGATTGACATTCGACACACTCGATCGTTTTGAATCCACCTTTCAGTTGAGGTCTCTTGCAATCCTCTCGGAGTTCGTGCGGCCGAGTGGCGACTGTCAAAGCATTCCGTTTCGCTCCAGTAGTAGGCCTTTATTGACTAAATTGTAACATGTCGACCTATGTGATTTCGGCAGAACTTTAGAACCCTTAAGTTTGAGCTAGTAGGCTGACCTTCGAGACACTCGATCGTTTTGAATCCACCTTTCAGATGACGTCTTTTCCAAGCTTCTCGGAGGTCATGCGGCCGAAACACGAGCGTCGAAGCATTCCGTTTCGCTCCAGTAGGAGGCCTTTATTGACGAAATTGTAACATGACGACTTATGTGATTTAGGCAGAACTTTTGAACCTTTAAGTTTGAGCCAGTAGACTGACATTCGACACACTCGATCGTTTTGAATCCACCTTTCAGATGAGGTCTCTTCCAAGCCTCTCGGAGGTCGTGCGGCCGAAACACGACCGTCGAAGCATTCCGTTTCGCTCCAGTAGTAGGCCTATATTGACTAAATTGTAACATGACTACCTATGTGATTTCGGCAGAACTTTTGAACCCTTAAGTTTGAATTAGTGGGCTGACGTTTGACACACTCGATCGTTGTGAATTCACCTTTCAGATGACGTCTCTTCCAAGCCTCTCGGAGGTCGTGCGGCCGAAACACGACCGTCGAAGCATTCCGTTTCGCTCCAGTAGTAGGCCTATATTGACTAAATTGTAACATGACTACCTATGTGATTTCGGCAGAACGTTTGAACCCTTAAGTTTGAACTCGTGGGCTGACGTTTGACACACTCGATCGTTGTGAATCCACCTTTCAGATGAGGTCTCTTCCAAGCCTCTCGGAGGTCGTGCGGCTCAAACACGAGCGTCGAAGCCTTCCGTTTCGCTCCAGTAGGAGGCCTTTATTGACTAAATTGTAACATGACGACCTATGTGATTTCGGCAGAACTTTTGAACCTTTAAGTTTGAGCTAATAGACTGACTTTCGACACACTCGATCGTTTTGAATCCACCTTTCAAATGAGGTCTCTTCCAAGCCTCTCGGAGGTCGTGCGGCTGAAACACGAGCGTCGAAGCATTCCGTTTCGCTCCAGTAGTAGGCCTTTATTGACTAAATTAAAACATGACGACCTATGTGATTTCGGCAGAACTTTTGAACCCTTAAGTTTGAGATTATGGGCTGACTTTCGACACACTCAAACGTTGTGAATCCACCTTTCAGATGAGGTCTCTTCCAAGCCGCTCGGACGTCGTCTGGCCGGACCACGAGCGTCGAAGCATTCCGTTTCGCTCCAGTAGTAGTCCTTTATTGACTAAATTGTAACATGACGACCTATGTGATTTCGGCAGAACTTTTGAACCCTTAAGTTTGAGCTAGTAGGCTGACCTTCGAAACACTCGATCGTTTTGAATCCACCTTTCAGATGACGTCTTATCCAAGCTTCTCGGAGATCGTGCGGCCGAAACACGAGCGTCGAATCATTCCGTTTAGCTCCAGTAGGAAGCCTTTATTGACTAAATTGTAACATGACGACCTATGTGATTTAGGTAGAACTTTTGAACCTTTAAGTTTGAGCTAGTAGACTGACATTCAACACACTCGATCGTTTTGAATCCACCTTTCAGATGACGTCTCTTCCAAGCCTCTCTGAGGTCGTGCGGCCGAAACACAAGCGTCGAAGCATTCCGTTTCGCTCCATTCGTAGGCCTTTATTGACTAAATTGTAACATGACGACCGATATGATTTCGGCAGAACTTTTGAACCCTTAAGTTTGAGATTATGGGCTGACGTTCGACACACTCGATCGTTGGGAATCCCCCTTTCAGATGAGGTCTCTTCCAAGCCTCTCGGAGGTCGTGCGGCCGAAACACGAGCATCGAAGCATTCCGTTTCGCTCCAGTAGTAGGCCTTTATTCAGTAATTTGGAACATGACGACCTATGTGATTTCGGCAGAACTTTTGAACCCTTAAGTTTGAGCTAGTAGGCTGACATTCGACACACTCGATCGTTTTGAAGCCACCTTTCAGATGACGTCTTTTCCAAGCCTCTCGGAGGTCGTGCGGCCGAAACACGAGCGTCGAAGCATTCCGTTTCGGTCCAGTAATAGGCCTTTATTGACTAAATTGTAACATGACGACCTTTGTGATTTCGGCAGAACTTTTGAACCCTTAAGTTTGAGCTTGCGGGCTGACGTTCGACACACTCGATCGTTGTGAATCCACCTTTCAGATGAGGTCTCTTCCAATCCTCTCGGAGTTCGTGCAGCCGAAACACGAGCTTCGAAGCATTCCGTTTCGCTCCAGTAGGAGGCCTTTATTGACGAAATTGTAACATGACGACGTATGTGATTTAGGCAGAACTTTTGAACCTTTAAGTTTGAGCTAGTAGACTGACATTCGACACACTCGATCGTTTTGAATCCACCTTTCAGATGAGGTCTCTTCCAAGCCTCTCGGAGGTCGTGCGGCCGAAACACGAGCGTCGAAGCTTTCCGTTTCGCTCCAGTAGTAGGCCTATATTGACTAAATTGTAACATGACGACCTATGTGATTTCGGCAGAACTTTTGAACCCTTAAGTTTGAGCTCGTGGGCTGACTTCGACGCACTCGATCGTTTTGAATCCACCTTTCAAATGAGGTCTCTTCCAAGCCTCTCGGAGGTCGTGCGGCTGAAACACGAGCGTCGAAGCATTCCGTTTCGCTCCAGTAGTAGGCCTTTATTGACTAAATTAAAACATGACGACCTATGTGATTTCGGCAGAACTTCTGAACCCTTAAGTTTGAGATTATGGGCTGACGTTCGACACACTCGATCGTTGTGAATCCACCTTTCAGATGAGGTCTCTTCCAAGCCTCTCGGAGGTCGTCCGGCCGGAACACGAGCGTCGAAGCATTCCGTTTCGCTCCAGTAGTAGTCCTTTATTGACTAAATTGTAACATGACGACCTATGTGATTTCGGCAGAACTTTTGAACCCTTAAGTTTGAGCTAGTTGGCTGACCTTCGAAACACTCGATCGTTTTGAATCCACCTTTCAGATGACGTCTTTTCCAAGCTTCTCGGAGATCGTGCGGCCGAAACACGAGCGTCGAATCATTCCGTTTAGCTCCAGTAGGAAGCCTTTATTGACTAAATTGTAACATGACGAACGATATGATTTCGGCAGAACTTTTGAACCCTTAAGTTTGAGATTGTGGGCTGACGTTCGACACACTCGATCGTTGTGAATCCACCTTTCAGATGAGGTCTCTTCCAAGCCTCTCGGAGGTCGTGCAGCTGAAACACGAGCTTCGAAGCATTCCGTTTCGCTCCAGGAGTAGGCCTATATTGACTAAATTGTAACATGACGACCTATGTGATTTCGGCAGAACTTTTGAACCCTTAAGTTTGAGCTTGTAGATTGACATTCGACACACTCGATCGTTTTGAATCCACCTTTCAGTTGAGGTCTCTTGCAATCCTCTCGGAGTTCGTGCGGCCGAGTGGCGACTGTCAAAGCATTCAGTTTCGCTCCAGTAGTAGGCCTTTATTGACTAAATTGTAACATGTCGACCTATGTGATTTCGGCAGAACTTTAGAACCCTTAAGTTTGAGCTAGTAGACTGACATTCGACACACTCGATCGTTTTGAATCCACCTTTCAGATGAGGTCTCTTCCAAGCCTCTCGGAGGTCGTGCGGCCGAAACACGACCGTCGAAGCATTCCGTTTCGCTCCAGTAGTAGGCCTATATTGACTAAATTGTAACATGACCACCTATGTGATTTCGGCAGAACGTTTGAACCCTTAAGTTTGAACTAGTGGGCTGACGTTTGACACACTCGATCGTTGTGAATCCACCTTTCAGATGACGTCTTTTCCAAGCCTCTCGGAGGTCCTGCGGCCGAAACACGAGCGTCGAAGCATTCCGTTTCGCTCCAGTAGGAGGCCTTTATTGACTAAATTGTAACATGACGACCTATGTGATTTCGGCAGAACTTTTGAACCTTTAAGTTTGAGCTAATAGACTGACTTTCGACACACTCGATCGTTTTGAATCCACCTTTCAAATGAGGTCTCTTCCAAGCCTCTCGGAGGTCGTGCGGCTGAAACACGAGCGTCGAAGCATTCCGTTTCGCTCCAGTAGTAGGCCTTTATTGACTAAATTAAAACATGACGACCTATGAGATTTCGGCAGAACTTTTGAACCCTTAAGTTTGAGATTATGGGCTGACTTTCAACACACTCAAACGTTGTGAATCCACCTTTCAGATGAGGTCTCTTCCAAGCCGCTCGGAGGTCGTCCGGCCGGAACACGAGCGTCGAAGCATTCCGTTTCGCTCCAGTAGTAGTCCTTTATTGACTAAATTGTAACATGACGACCTATGTGATTTCGGCAGAACTTTTGAACCCTTAAGTTTGAGCTAGTGGTCTGACGTTTGACACACTCGATCGTTGCGAATCCACCTTTCAGATGAGGTCTCTTCCAAGCCTCTCGGAGGTCGTGCGGCTGAAACACGAGCGTCGAAGCATTCCGTTTCGCTCCAGTAGTAGGCCTTTATTGACTAAATTGAAACATGACGACTTATGTGATTTCGGCAGAACTTTTGAACCCTTAGGTTTGAGCTTGTGGGCTGACGTTCGACACACTCGATCGTTGTGAATCCACCTTTCAGATGAGGTCTCTTCCAATCCTCTCGGAGTTCGTGCAGCCGAAACACGAGCTTCGAAGCATTCCGTTTCGCTCCAGTAGTTGGCCTTTATTGACTAAATTGTAACATGACGACCTATGTGATTTCGGCAGAACTTTTGATCCCTTAAGTTTGAGATTATGGGCTGACGTTCGACACCCTTGATCGTTGTGAATCCACCTTTCAGATGAGGTCTCTTCCAAGCCTCTCTGAGGTCGTGCGGCCGAAACACAAGCGTCGAAGCATTCCGTTTCGCTCCAGTCGTAGGCCTTTATTGACTAAATTGTAACATGACGACCGATATGATTTCGGCAGAACTTTTTAACCCTTAAGTTTGAGATTGTGGGATGACGTTCGACACACTCGATCGTTGTGAATCCACCTTTCAGATGACGTCTCTTCCAAGCCTCTCGGAGGTCGTGCGGCTGAAACACGAGCGTCGAAGCATTCCGTTTCGCTCCAGTAGTAGGCCTTTATTGACTAAATTGAAACATGATGACCTATGTGATTTCGGCAGAACTTTTGATCCCTTAAGTTTGAGCTAGTGGGCTGACCTTCGACACACTCGATCGTTGTGAATCCACCTTTCAGATGATGTCTTTTCCAATCCTCTCGGAGTTCGTGCAGCCGAAACACGAGCTTCGAAGCATTCCGTTTCGCTCCAGTAGTTGGCCTTTATTGACTAAATTGTAACATGACGACCTATGTGATTTATGCAGAACTTTTGAACCCTTAAGTTTGAACTAGTGGGCTGACGTTCGACACACTCGATCGTTGGGAATCCACCTTTCAGATGAGGTCTCTTCCAAACCTCTCGTAGGTCGTGCAGCCGAAACACGAGCGTCGAAGCATTCCGTTTCGCTCCAGGACTAGTCCTTTGACTAAATTGTAACATGACGACCTATGTGATTTCGGCAGAACTTTTGAACCCTTAAGTTTGAGCTTGTGGGCTGACGTTCGACACACTCGATCGTTTTGAATCCACCTTTCAAATGAGGTCTCTTCCAAGCCTCTCGGAGGTCGTGCGGCTGAAACACGAGCGTCGAAGCATTCCGTTTCGCTCCAGTAGTAGGCCTTTATTGACTAAATTGAAACATGACGACCTATGTGATTTCGGCAGAACCTTTGAACCCTTAAGTTTGAGATTGTGGGCTGACATTCGACACACTCGATCGTTGTGAATCCACCTTTCAGATGAGGTCTCTTCCAAGCCTCTCTGAGGTCGTGCGGCCGAAACACAAGCGTCGAAGCATTCCGTTTCGCTCCAGTACTAGTCCTTTATTGACTAAATTGTAACATGACAACCTATGTGATTTCGGCAGAACTTTTGAACCATTAAGTTTGAGCTAGTGGGCTGACGTTCGACACACTCGATCGTTGTGAATCCACCTTTCAGATGAGGTCTCTTCCAATCCTCTCGGAGGTCGTGCGGCTGAAACACGAGCGTCGAAGCATTCCGTTTCGCTCCAGTAGTAGGCCTATATTGACTAAATTGTAACATGACGACCGATGTGATTTCGGCAGAACTTTAGAACGCTTAAGTTTGAGCTAGTAGGCTGACCTTCGAAACACTCGATCGTTTTGAATCCACCTTTCAGATGACGTCTTTTCCAAGCTTCTCGGAGATCGTGCGGCCGAAACACGAGCGTCTAACCATTCCGTTTCGCTCCAGTAGTAGGCCTATATTGACTAAATTGTAACATGACAACCTATGTGATTTCGGCAGAACGTTTGAACCCTTAAGTTTGAACTAGTGGGCTGACGTTTGACACACTCGATCGTTGTGAATCCACCTTTCAGATGACGTCTTTTCCAAGCCTCTCGGAGGTCCTGCGGCCGAAACACGAGCGTCGAAGCATTCCGTTTCGCTCCAGTAGGAGGCCTTTATTGACTAAATTGTAACATGACGACCTATGTGATTTCGGCAGAACTTTTGAACCTTTAAGTTTGAGCTAATAGACTGACTTTCGACACACTCGATCGTTTTGAATCCACCTTTCAAATGAGGTCTCTTCCAAGCCTCTCGGAGGTCGTGCGGCTGAAACACGAGCGTCGAAGCATTCCGTTTCGCTCCAGTAGTAGGCCTTTATTGACTAAATTAAAACATGACGACCTATGAGATTTCGGCAGAACTTTTGAACCCTTAAATTTGAGATTATGGGCTGACTTTCGACACACTCAAACGTTGTGAATCCACCTTTCAGATGAGGTCTCTTCCAAGCCGCTCGGAGGTCGTCCGGCCGGAACACGAGCGTCGAAGCATTCCGTTTCGCTCCAGTAGTAGTCCTTTATTGACTAAATTGTAACATGACGACCTATGTGATTTCGGCAGAACTTTTGAACCCTTAAGTTATAGCTAGTGGTCTGACGTTTGACACACTCGATCGTTGCGAATCCACCTTTCAGATGAGGTCTCTTCCAAGCCTCTCGGAGGTCGTGCGGCTGAAACACGAGCGTCGAAGCATTCCGTTTCGCTCCAGTAGTTGGCCTTTATTGACTAAATTGTAACATGACGACCTATGTGATTTCGGCAGAACTTTTGATCCCTTAAGTTTGAGATTATGGGCTGACGTTCGACACACTCGATCGTTGTGAATCCACCTTTCAGATGAGGTCTCTTCCAAGCCTCTCGTAGGTCGTGCGACCGAAACACGAGCGTCGAAGCATTCCGTTTCGCTCCAGTACTAGTCCTTTATTGACTAAATTGTAACATGACGACCTATGTGATTTCGGCAGAACTTTTGAACCCTTAAGTTTGAGCTTGTGGGCTGACGTTCGACACCCTTGATCGTTGTGAATCCACCTTTCAGATGAGGTCTCTTCCAAGCCTCTCTGAGGTCGTGCGGCCGAAACACAAGCGTCGAAGCATTCCGTTTCGCTCCAGTCGTAGGCCTTTATTGACTAAATTGTAACATGACGACCGATATGATTTCGGCAGAACTTTTGAACCCTTAAGTTTGAGATTGTGGGATGACGTTCGACACACTCGATCGTTGTGAATCCACCTTTCAGATGACGTCTCTTCCAAGCCTCTCGGAGGTCGTGCGGCTGAAACACGAGCGTCGAAGCATTCCGTTTCGCTCCAGTAGTAGGCCTTTATTGACTAAATTGAAACATGATGACCTATGTGATTTCGGCAGAACTTTTGATCCCTTAAGTTTGAGCTAGTGGGCTGACGTTCGACACACTCGATCGTTGGAAATCCACCTTTCAGATGAGGTCTCTTCCAAACCTCTCGTAGGTCGTGCGGCCGAAACACGAGCGTCGAAGCATTCCGTTTCGCTCCAGGACTAGTCCTTTGACTAAATTGTAACATGACGACCTATGTGATTTCGGCAGAACTTTTGAACCCTTAAGTTTGAGCTAGTGGGCTGACCTTCGACACACTCGATCGTTGTGAATCCACCTTTCAGATGATGTCTCTTCCAATCCTCTCGGAGTTCGTGCAGCCGAAACACGAGCTTCGAAGCATTCCGTTTCGCTCCAGTAGTTGGCCTTTATTGACTAAATTGTAACATGACGACCGATGTGATTTCGGCAGAACTTTAGAACGCTTAAGTTTGAGCTAGTAGGCTGACCTTCGAAACACTCGATCGTTTTGAATCCACCTTTCAGATGACGTCTTTTCCAAGCTTCTCGGAGATCGTGCGGCCGAAACACGAGCGTCTAACCATTCCGTTTAGCTCCAGTAGGAAGACTTTATTGACTAAATTGTAACATGACGACCTATGTGATTTAGGCAGAACTTTTGAACCTTTAAGTTTGAGCTAGTAGACTGACATTCGACACACTCGATCGTTTTGAATCCACCTTTCAGATGAGGTCTCTTCCAAGCCTCTTGGAGGTCGTGCGTCTGAAACACGAGCGTCGAAGCATTCCGTTTCGCTCCAGTAGTAGGCCTTTATTGACTAAATTGAAACATGACGACCTATGTGATTTCGGCAGAACTTTTGATCCCTTAAGTTTGAGCTAGTGGGCTGACCTTCGACACACTCGATCGTTGTGAATCCACCTTTCAGATGATGTCTCTTCCAATCCTCTCGGAGTTCGTGCAGCCGAAACACGAGCTTCGAAGCATTCCGTTTCGCTCCAGTAGTTGGCCTTTATTGACTAAATTGTAACATGACGACCTATGTGATTTATGCAGAACTTTTGAACCCTTAAGTTTGAACTAGTGGGCTGACGTTCGACACACTCGATCGTTGGGAATCCACCTTTCAGATGCGGTCTCTTCCAAACCTCTCGTAGGTCGTGCGGCCGAAACTCGAGCGTCGAAGCATTCCGTTTCGCTCCAGGACTAGTCCTTTGACTAAATTGTAACATGACGACCTATGTGATTTCGGCAGAACTTTTGAACCCTTAAGTTTGAGCTTGTGGGCTGACGTTCGACACACTCGATCGTTGTGAATCCACCTTTCAGATGAGGTCTCTTCCAAGTCTCTCGGAGGTCGTGCGGCTGAAACACGAGCATCGAAGCATTCCGTTTCGCTCCAGTAGTAGGCCTTTACTGACTAAATTGAAACATGACGACCTATGTGATTTCGGCAGAACCTTTGAACCCTTAAGTTTGAGATTGTGGGCTGACATTCGACACACTCGATCGTTGTGAATCCACCTTTCAGATGAGGTCTCTTCCAAGCCTCTCTGAGGTCGTGCGGCCGAAACACAAGCGTCGAAGCATTCCGTTTCGCTCCAGTCGTAGGCCTTTATTGACTAAATTGTAACATGACGACCGATATGATTTCGGCAGAACTTTTGAACCCTTAAGTTTGAGATTGTGGGATGACCTTCGACACACTCGATCGTTGTGAATCCACCTTTCAGATGAGGTCTCTTCCAAGCCTCTCGTAGGTCCTGCGACCGAAACACGAGCGTCGAAGCATTCCGTTTCGCTCCAGTACTAGTCCTTTATTGACTAAATTGTAACATGACGACCTATGTGATTTTGGCAGAACTTTTGAACCCTTAAGTTTAAGCTTGTGGGCTGACGTTCGACACACTCGATCGTTGTGAATCCACTTTTCAGATGAGGTCTCTTCCAAGCCTCTCGGAGGTCGTGCGGCTGAAACACGAGCGTCGAAGCATTCCGTTTCGCTCCAGTAGTTGGCCTTTATTGACTAAATTGAAACATGACGACCAATGTGATTTCGGCAGAACTTTTGAACCCTTAAGTTTGAGCTAGTGGGCTGACGTTCGACACACTCGATCGTTGTGAATCCACCTTTCAGATGAGGTCTCTTCCAATCCTCTCGGAGGTCGTGCGGCTGAAACACGAGTGTCGAAGCTTTCCGTTTCGCTCCAGTAGTAGGCCTATATTGACTAAATTGTAACATGACGACCGATGTGATTTCGGCAGAACTTTAGAACGCTTAAGTTTGAGCTAGTAGGCTGACCTTCGAAACACTCGATCGTTTTGAATCCACCTTTCAGATGACGTCTTTTCCAAGCTTCTCGGAGATCGTGCGGCCGAAACACGAGCGTCGAACCATTCCGTTTAGCTCCAGTAGTAGGCCTTTATTGACTAAATTGAAACATGACGACCTATGTGATTTCGGCAGAACTTTTGATCCCTTAAGTTTGAGCTAGTGGGCTGACCTTCGACACACTCGATCGTTGTGAATCCACCTTTCAGATGATGTCTCTTCCAATCCTCTCGGAGTTCGTGCAGCCGAAACACGAGCTTCGAAGCATTCCGTTTCGCTCCAGGACTAGTCCTTTGACTAAATTGTAACATGACGACCTATGTGATTTCGGCAGAACCTTTGAACCCTTAAGTTTGAGATTGTGGGCTGACATTCGACACACTCGATCGTTGTGAATCCACCTTTCAGATGAGGTCTCTTCCAAGCCTCTCGGAGGTCGTGCGGCCGAAACACAAGCGTCGAACCATTCCGTTTCGCTCCAGTCGTAGGCCTTTATTGACTAAATTGTAACATGACGACCGATATGATTTCGGCAGAACATTTGAACCCTTAAGTTTGAGATTGTGGGCTGACGTTCGACACACTCGATCGTTGTGAATCCACCTTTCAGATGAGGTCTCTTCCAAGCCTCTCGTAAGTCGTGCAACCGAAACACGAGCGTCGAAGCATTCCGTTTCGCTCCATTACTAGTCCTTTATTGACTAAATTGTAACATGACGACCTATGTGATTTCGGCAGAACTTTTGAACCCTTAAGTTTGAGCTTGTGAGCTGACGTTCGACACACTCGATCGTTGTGAATCCACCTTTCAGATGAGGTCTCTTCCAAGCCTCTCGGAGGTCGTGCGGCTGAAACACGAGCGTCGAAGCATTCCGTTTCGCTCCAGTAGTTGGCCTTTATTGACTAAATTGAAACATGATGACCTATGTGATTTCGGCAGAACCTTTGAACCCTTAAGTTTGAGCTAGTGGGGTGACGTTTGACACACTCGATCGTTGTGAATCCACCTTTCAGATGAGGTCTCTTCCAATCCTCTCGGAGTTCGTGCAGCCGAGACACGAGCTTCGAAACATTCCGTTTCGCTCCAATAGTAGGCCTTTCTTGACTAAATTGTAACATGACGACCTATGTGATTTCGGCAGAACTTTTGAACCCTTAAGTTTGAGATTGTGGGCTGACGTTCGACACATTCGATCGTTGTGAATCCACCTTTCAGATGAGGTCTCTTCTAAGCCTCTCGGAGGTCGTGCAGCCGAAACACGAGCTTCGAAGCATTCCGTTTCGCTCCAGGAGTAGGCCTTTATTGACTAAATTGTAACATGTCGACCTATGTGATTTCGGCAGAACTTTAGAACCCTTAAGTTTGAACTAGTAGGCTGACATTCGACACACTCGATCGTTTTGAATCCACCTTTCAGATGACGTCTTTTCCAAGCTTCTCGGAGATCGTGCGGCCGAAACACGAGCGTCTAACCATTCCGTTTAGCTCCAGTAGGAAGACTTTATTGACTAAATTGTAACATGACGACCTATGTGATTTAGGCAGAACTTTTGAACCTTTAAGTTTGAGCTAGTAGACTGACATTCGACACACTCGATCGTTTTGAATCCACCTTTCAGATGAGGTCTCTTCCAAGCCTCTCGGAGGTCGTGCGTCTGAAACACGAGCGTCGAAGCATTCCGTTTCGCTCCAGTAGTAGGCCTTTATTGACTAAATTGAAACATGACGACCTATGTGATTTCGGCAGAACTTTTGATCCCTTAAGTTTGAGCTAGTGGGCTGACCTTCGACACACTCGATCGTTGTGAATCCACCTTTCAGATGATGTCTCTTCCAATCCTCTCGGAGTTCGTGCAGCCGAAACACGAGCTTCGAAGCATTCCGTTTCGCTCCAGTAGTTGGCCTTTATTGACTAAATTGTAACATGACGACCTATGTGATTTATGCAGAACTTTTGAACCCTTAAGTTTGAACTAGTGGGCTGACGTTCGACACACTCGATCGTTGGGAATCCACCTTTCAGATGCGGTCTCTTCCAAACCTCTCGTAGGTCGTGCGGCCGAAACACGAGCGTCGAAGCATTCCGTTTCGCTCCAGGACTAGTCCTTTGACTAAATTGTAACATGACGACCTATGTGATTTCGGCAGAACTTTTGAACCCTTAAGTTTGAGCTTGTGGGCTGACGTTCGACACACTCGATCGTTGTGAATCCACCTTTCAGATGAGGTCTCTTCCAAGCCTCTCGGAGGTCGTGCGGCTGAAACACGAGCATCGAAGCATTCCGTTTCGCTCCAGTAGTAGGCCTTTACTGACTAAATTGAAACATGACGACCTATGTGATTTCGGCAGAACCTTTGAACCCTTAAGTTTGAGATTGTGGGCTGACATTCGACACACTCGATCGTTGTGAATCCACCTTTCAGATGAGGTCTCTTCCAAGCCTCTCTGAGGTCGTGCGGCCGAAACACAAGCGTCGAAGCATTCCGTTTCGCTCCAGTCGTAGGCCTTTATTGACTAAATTGTAACATGACGACCGATATGATTTCGGCAGAACTTTTGAACCCTTAAGTTTGAGATTGTGGGATGACGTTCGACACACTCGATCGTTGTGAATCCACCTTTCAGATGAGGTCTCTTCCAAGCCTCTCGTAGGTCCTGCGACCGAAACACGAGCGTCGAAGCATTCCGTTTCGCTCCAGTACTAGTCCTTTATTGACTAAATTGTAACATGACGACCTATGTGATTTTGGCAGAACTTTTGAACCCTTAAGTTTGAGCTTGTGGGCTGACGTTCGACACACTCGATCGTTGTGAATCCACTTTTCAGATGAGGTCTCTTCCAAGCCACTCGGAGGTCGTGCGGCTGAAACACGAGCGTCGAAGCATTCCGTTTCGCTCCAGTAGTTGGCCTTTATTGACTAAATTGAAACATGACGACCAATGTGATTTCGGCAGAACTTTTGAACCCTTAAGTTTGAGCTAGTGGGCTGACGTTCGACACACTCGATCGTTGTGAATCCACCTTTCAGATGAGGTCTCTTCCAATCCTCTCGGAGGTCGTGCGGCAGAAACACGAGTGTCGAAGCATTCCGTTTCGCTCCAGTAGTAGGCCTATATTGACTAAATTGTAACATGACGACCGATGTGATTTCGGCAGAACTTTAGAACGCTTAAGTTTGAGCTAGTACGCTGACCTTCGAAACACTCGATCGTTTTGAATCCACCTTTCAGATGACGTCTTTTCCAAGCTTCTCGGAGATCGTGCGGCCGAAACACGAGCGTCGAACCATTCCGTTTAGCTCCAGTAGTAGGCCTTTATTGACTAAATTGAAACATGACGACCTATGTGATTTCGGCAGAACTTTTGATCCCTTAAGTTTGAGCTAGTGGGCTGACCTTCGACACACTCGATCGTTGTGAATCCACCTTTCAGATGATGTCTCTTCCAATCCTCTCGGAGTTCGTGCAGCCGAAACACGAGCTTCGAAGCATTCCGTTTCGCTCCAGGACTAGTCCTTTGACTAAATTGTAACATGACGACCGATATGATTTCGGCAGAACATTTGAACCCTTAAGTTTGAGATTGTGGGCTGACGTTCGACACACTCGATCGTTGTGAATCCACCTTTCAGATGAGGTCTCTTCCAAGCCTCTCGTAAGTCGTGCAACCGAAACACGAGCGTCGAAGCATTCCGTTTCGCTCCATTACTAGTCCTTTATTGACTAAATTGTAACATGACGACCTATGTGATTTCGGCAGAACTTTTGAACCCTTAAGTTTGAGCTTGTGGGCTGACGTTCGACACACTCGATCGTTGTGAATCCACCTTTCAGATGAGGTCTCTTCCAAGCCTCTCGGAGGTCGTGCGGCTGAAACACGAGCGTCGAAGCATTCCGTTTCGCTCCAGTAGTTGGCCTTTATTGACTAAATTGAAACATGACGACCTATGTGATTTCGGCAGAACCTTTGAACCCTTAAGTTTGAGCTAGTGGGGTGACGTTTGACACACTCGATCGTTGTGAATCCACCTTTCAGATGAGGTCTCTTCCAATCCTCTCGGAGTTCGTGCAGCCGAGACACGAGCTTCGAAGCATTCCGTTTCGCTCCAATAGTAGGCCTTTCTTGACTAAATTGTAACATGACGACCTATGTGATTTCGGCAGAACTTTAGAACCCTTAAGTTTGAGATTGTGGGCTGACGTTCGACACACTCGATCGTTGTGAATCCACCTTTCAGATGAGGTCTCTTCTAAGCCTCTCGGAGGTCGTGCAGCCGAAACACGAGCTTCGAAGCATTCCGTTTCGCTCCAGGAGTAGGCCTTTATTGACTAAATTGTAACATGTCGACCTATGTGATTTCGGCAGAACTTTAGAACCCTTAAGTTTGAACTAGTAGGCTAACATTCGACACACTCGATCGTTTTGAATCCACCTTTCAGATGAGGTCTCTTCCAAGCCTCTCGGAGGTCGTGCGGCTGAAACACGAGCATCGAAGCATTCCGTTTCGCTCCAGTAGTAGGCCTTTATTGACTAAATTGAAACATGACGACTTTTGTGATTTCGGCAGAACTTTTGAACCTTTAAGTTTGAGCTAGTAGACTGACATTCGACACACTCGATCGTTTTGAATCCACCTTTCAGATGAGGTCTCTTGCAATCCTCTCGGAGTTCGTGCAGCCGAAACACGAGCTTCGAAGCATTCCGTTTCGCTCCAATAGTAGGCCTTTCTTGACTAAATTGTAACATGACGACCTATGTGATTTCGGCAGAACTTTTGAACCCTTAAGTTTGAGATTGTGGGCTGACGTTCGACACACTCGATCGTTGTGAATCCACCTTTCAGATGAGGTCTCTTCTAAGCCTCTCGGAGGTCGTGCAGCCGAAACACGAGCTTCGAAGCATTCCGTTTCGCTCCAGGAGTAGGCCTTTATTGACTAAATTGTCACATGATGACCTTTGTGATTTCGGCAGAACTTTTGAACCTTTAAGTTTGAGCTAGTAGACTGACATTCGACACACTCGATCGTTTTGAATCCACCTTTCAGATGAGGTCTCTTGCAATCCTCTCGGAGTTCGTGCGGCCGAGCGGCGACTGTCAAAGCATTCAGTTTCGCTCCAGTCGTAGGCCTTTATTGACTAAATTGTAACATGTCGACCTATGTGATTTCGGCAGAACTTTAGAACCCTTAAGTTTGAACTAGTAGGCTGACATTCGACACACTCGATCGTTTTGAATCCACCTTTCAGATGAGGTCTCTTCCAAGCCTCTCGGAGGTCGTGCGGCTGAAACACGAGCGTCGAAGCATTCCGTTTCGCTCTAGTAGTAGGCCTTTATTGACTAAATTGAAACATGACGACCTATGTGATTTCGGCAGAACTTTTGAACCCTTAAGTTTGAACTAGTGGGCTGACGTTCGACACACTCGATCGTTGTGAATCCACCTTTCAGATGAGGTCTCTTCCAAGCCTCTCGGAGGTCGTGCGGCTGAAACACGAGCATCGAAGCATTCCGTTTCGCTCCAGTAGTAGGCCTTTATTAACTAAATTGAAACATGACGACTTTTGTGATTTCGGCAGAACTTTGGAACCCTTAAGTTTGAGCTAGTGGGCTGACGTTCGACACACTCGATCGTTGTGAATCCACCTTTCATATGAGGTCTCTTCCAATCCTCTCGGAGTTCGTGCAGCCAAAACACGAGCTTCGAAGCATTCCGTTTCGCTCCAGTAGTAGACCTTTATTGACTAAATTGAAACATGACGACCTATGTGATTTCGGCAGAACTTTTGAACCCTTAAGTTTGAACTAGTGGGCTGACGTTTGACACACTCGATCGTTGTGAATCCACCTTTCAGATGAGGTCTCTTCCAATCCTCTCGGAGTTCGTGCAGCCGAAACACGAGCTTCGAAGCATTCCGTTTCGCTCCAGGACTAGTCCTTTGACTAAATTGTAACATGACGACCGATATGATTTCGGCAGAACATTTGAACCCTTAAGTTTGAGATTGTGGGCTGACGTTCGACACACTCGATCGTTGTGAATCCACCTTTCAGATGAGGTCTCTTCCAAGCCTCTCGTAAGTCGTGCAACCGAAACACGAGCGTCGAAGCATTCCGTTTCGCTCCATTACTAGTCCTTTATTGACTAAATTGTAACATGACGACCTATGTGATTTCGGCAGAACTTTTGAACCCTTAAGTTTGAGCTTGTGGGCTGACGTTCGACACACTCGATCGTTGTGAATCCACCTTTCAGATGAGGTCTCTTCCAAGCCTCTCGGAGGTCGTGCGGCTGAAACACGAGCGTCGAAGCATTCCGTTTCGCTCCAGTAGTTGGCCTTTATTGACTAAATTGAAACATGACGACCTATGTGATTTCGGCAGAACCTTTGAACCCTTAAGTTTGAGCTAGTGGGGTGACGTTTGACACACTCGATCGTTGTGAATCCACCTTTCAGATGAGGTCTCTTCCAATCCTCTCGGAGTTCGTGCAGCCGAGACACGAGCTTCGAAGCATTCCGTTTCGCTCCAATAGTAGGCCTTTCTTGACTAAATTGTAACATGACGACCTATGTGATTTCGGCAGAACTTTAGAACCCTTAAGTTTGAGATTGTGGGCTGACGTTCGACACACTCGATCGTTGTGAATCCACCTTTCAGATGAGGTCTCTTCTAAGCCTCTCGGAGGTCGTGCAGCCGAAACACGAGCTTCGAAGCATTCCGTTTCGCTCCAGGAGTAGGCCTTTATTGACTAAATTGTAACATGTCGACCTATGTGATTTCGGCAGAACTTTAGAACCCTTAAGTTTGAACTAGTAGGCTAACATTCGACACACTCGATCGTTTTGAATCCACCTTTCAGATGAGGTCTCTTCCAAGCCTCTCGGAGGTCGTGTGGCTGAAACACGAGCATCGAAGCATTCCGTTTCGCTCCAGTATTAGGCCTTTATTGACTAAATTGAAACATGACGACTTTTGTGATTTCGGCAGAACTTTTGAACCTTTAAGTTTGAGCTAGTAGACTGACATTCGACACACTCGATCGTTTTGAATCCACCTTTCAGATGAGGTCTCTTGCAATCCTCTCGGAGTTCGTGCAGCCGAAACACGAGCTTCGAAGCATTCCGTTTCGCTCCAATAGTAGGCCTTTCTTGACTAAATTGTAACATGACGACCTATGTGATTTCGGCAGAACTTTTGAACCCTTAAGTTTGAGATTGTGGGCTGACGTTCGACACACTCGATCGTTGTGAATCCACCTTTCAGATGAGGTCTCTTCTAAGCCTCTCGGAGGTCGTGCAGCCGAAACACGAGCTTCGAAGCATTCCGTTTCGCTCCAGGAGTAGGCCTTTATTGACTAAATTGTCACATGATGACCTTTGTGATTTCGGCAGAACTTTTGAACCTTTAAGTTTGAGCTAGTAGACTGACATTCGACACACTCGATCGTTTTGAATCCACCTTTCAGATGAGGTCTCTTGCAATCCTCTCGGAGTTCGTGCGGCCGAGCGGCGACTGTCAAAGCATTCAGTTTCGCTCCAGTCGTAGGCCTTTATTGACTAAATTGTAACATGTCGACCTATGTGATTTCGGCAGAACTTTAGAACCCTTAAGTTTGAACTAGTAGGCTGACATTCGACACACTCGATCGTTTTGAATCCACCTTTCAGATGAGGTCTCTTCCAAGCCTCTCGGAGGTCGTGCGGCTGAAACACGAGCGTCGAAGCATTCCGTTTCGCTCTAGTAGTAGGCCTTTATTGACTAAATTGAAACATGACGACCTATGTGATTTCGGCAGAACTTTTGAACCCTTAAGTTTGAACTAGTGGGCTGACGTTCGACACACTCGATCGTTGTGAATCCACCTTTCAGATGAGGTCTCTTCCAAGCCTCTCGGAGGTCGTGCGGCTGAAACACGAGCATCGAAGCATTCCGTTTCGCTCCAGTAGTAGGCCTTTATTAACTAAATTGAAACATGACGACTTTTGTGATTTCGGCAGAACTTTGGAACCCTTAAGTTTGAGCTAGTGGGCTGACGTTCGACACACTCGATCGTTGTGAATCCACCTTTCATATGAGGTCTCTTCCAATCCTCTCGGAGTTCGTGCAGCCAAAACACGAGCTTCGAAGCATTCCGTTTCGCTCCAGTAGTAGACCTTTATTGACTAAATTGAAACATGACGACCTATGTGATTTCGGCAGAACTTTTGAACCCTTAAGTTTGAACTAGTGGGCTGACGTTTGACACACTCGATCGTTGTGAATCCACCTTTCAGATGAGGTCTCTTCCAATCCTCTCGGAGTTCGTGCAGCCGAAACACGAGCTTCGAAGCATTCCGTTTCGCTCCAATAGTAGGCCTTTCTTGACTAAATTGTAACATGACGACCTATGTGATTTCGGCAGAACTTTTGAACCCTTAAGTTTGAGATTGTGGGCTGACGTTCGACACACTCGATCGTTGTGAATCCACCTTTCAGATGAGGTCTCTTCTAAGCCTCTCGGAGGTCGTGCAGCCGAAACACGAGCTTCGAAGCATTCCGTTTCGCTCCAGGAGTAGGCCTTTATTGACTAAATTTTCACATGATGACCTTTGTGATTTCGGCAGAACTTTTGAACCTTTAAGTTTGAGCTAGTAGACTGACATTCGACACACTCGATCGTTGTGAATCCACCTTTCAGATGAGGTCTCTTGCAATCCTCTCGGAGTTCGTGCGGCCGAGCGGCGACGGTCAAAGCATTCAGTTTCGCTCCAGTCGTAGGCCTTTATTGACTAAATTGTAACATGTCGACCTATGTGATTTCGGCAGAACTTTAGAACCCTTAAGTTTGAACTAGTAGGCTGACATTCGACACACTCGATCGTTTTGAATCCACCTTTCAGATGAGGTCTCTTCCAAGCCTCTCGGAGGTCGTGCGGCTGAAACACGAGCGTCGAAGCATTCCGTTTCGCTCTAGTAGTAGGCCTTTATTGACTAAATTGAAACATGACGACCTATGTGATTTCGGCAGAACTTTTGAACCCTTAAGTTTGAACTAGTGGGCTGACGTTCGACACACTCGATCGTTGTGAATCCACCTTTCAGATGAGGTCTCTTCCAAGCCTCTCGGAGGTCGTGCGGCTGAAACACGAGCATCGAAGCATTCCGTTTCGCTCCAGTAGTAGGCCTTTATTAACAAATTGAAACATGACGACTTTTGTGATTTCGGCAGAACTTTGGAACCCTTAAGTTTGAGCTAGTGGGCTGACGTTCGACACAATCGATCGTTGTGAATCCACCTTTCATATGAGGTCTCTTCCAATCCTCTCGGAGTTCGTACAGCCGAAACACGAGCTTCGAAGCATTCCGTTTCGCTCCAGTAGTAGGCCTTTATTGACTAAATTGAAACATGACGACCTATGTGATTTCGGCAGAACTTTTGAACCCTTAAGTTTGAACTAGTGGGCTGACGTTCGACACACTCGATCGTTGTGAATCCACCTTTCAGATGAGGTCTCTTCCAAGCCTCTCTGAGGTCGTGCGGCCGCAACACAAGCGACGAAGCATTCCGTTTCGCTCCAGTCGTAGGCCTTTATTGACTAAATTGTAACATGACGACCGATATGATTTCGGCAGAACTTTTGAACCCTTAAGTTTGAGATTGTGGGCTGACGTTCGACACACTCGATCGTTGTGAATCCACCTTTCAGATGAGGTCTCTTCCAAGCCTCTCGTAAGTCGTGCGACCGAAACACGAGCGTCGAAGCATTCCGTTTCGCTCCAGTACTAGTCCTTTATTGACTAAATTGTAACATGACGACCTATGTGATTTCGGCAGAACTTTTGAACCCTTAAGTTTGAGCTTGTGAGCTGACGTTCGACACACTCGATCGTTGTGAAACCACCTTTCAGATGAGGTCTCTTCCAAGCCTCTCGGAGGTCGTGCGGCTGAAACACGAGCGTCGAAGCATTCCGTTTCGCTCCAGTAGTTGGCCTTTATTGACTAAATTGAAACATGACGACCTATGTGATTTCGGCAGAACTTTTGAACCCTTAAGTTTGAGCTAGTGGGCTGACGTTTGACACACTCAATTGTTGTGAATCCACCTTTCAGATGAGGTCTCTTCCAATCCTCTCGGAGTTCGTGCAGCTGAAACACGAGCTTCGAAGCATTCCGTTTCGCTCCAATAGTAGGCCTTTCTTGACTAAATTGTAACATGACGACCTATGTGATTTCGGCAGAACTTTTGAACCCTTAAGTTTGAACTAGTGGGCTGACGTTCGACACACTCGATCGTTGTGAATCCACCTTTCAGATGAGGTCTCTTCCAAGCCTCTCGGAGGTCGTGCGGCTGAATCACGAGCATCGAAGCATTCCGTTTCGCTCCAGTAGTAGGCCTTTATTGACTAAATTGAAACATGACGACTTTTGTGATTTCGGCAGAACTTTGGAACCCTTAAGTTTGAGCTAGTGGGCTGACGTTCGACACACTCGATCGTTGTGAATCCACCTTTCAGATGATGTCTCTTCCAATCCTCTCGGAGTTCGTGCAGCCGAAACACGAGCTTCGAAGCATTCCGTTTCGCTCCAGGACTAGTCCTTTGACTAAATTGTAACATGACGACCTATGTGATTCCGGCAGAACCTTTGAACCCTTAAGTTTGAGATTGTGGGCTGACATTCGACACACTCGATCGTTGTGAATCCACCTTTCAGATGAGGTCTCTTCCAAGCCTCTCGGAGGTCGTGCGGCCGAAACACAAGCGTCGAAGCATTCCGTTTCGCTCCAGTCGTAGGCCTTTATTGACTAAATTGTAACATGACGACCGATATGATTTCGGCAGAACTTTTGAACCCTTAAGTTTGAGATTGTGGGCTGACGTTCGACACACTCGATCGTTGTGAATCCACCTTTCATATGAGGTCTCTTCCAAGCCTCTCGGAGGTCGTGCGGCTGAAACACGAGCGTCGAAGCATTCCGTTTCGCTCCAGTAGTTGGCCTTTATTGACTAAATTGAAACATGACGACCTATGTGATTTCGGCAGAACTTTTGAACCCTTAAGTTTGAGCTAGTGGGGTGACGTTTGACACACTCGATCGTTGTGAATCCACCTTTCAGATGAGGTCTCTTCCAATCCTCTCGGAGTTCGTGCAGCCGAAACACGAGCTTCGAAGCATTCCGTTTCGCTCCAATAGTAGGCCTTTCTTGACTAAATTGTAACATGACGACCTATGTGATTTCGGCAGAACTTTTGAACCCTTAAGTTTGAGATTGTGGGCTGACGTTCGACACACTCGATCGTTGTGAATCCACCTTTCAGATGAGGTCTCTTCTAAGCCTCTCGGAGGTCGTGCAGCCGAAACACGAGCTTCGAAGCATTCCGTTTCGCTCCAGGAGTAGGCCTTTATTGACTAAATTGTCACATGATGACCTTTGTGATTTCGGCAGAACTTTTGAACCTTTAAGTTTGAGCTAGTAGACTGACATTCGACACACTCGATCGTTTTGAATCCACCTTTCAGATGAGGTCTCTTGCAATCCTCTCGGAGTTCGTGCGGCCGAGCGGCGACTGTCAAAGCATTCAGTTTCGCTCCAGTCGTAGGCCTTTATTGACTAAATTGTAACATGTCGACCGATATGATTTCGGCAGAACTTTTGAACCCTTAAGTTTGAGATTGTGGGCTGACGTTCGACACACTCGATCGTTGTGAATCCACCTTTCAGATGAGGTCTCTTCCAAGCCTCTCGTAAGTCGTGCGACCGAAACACGAGCGTCGAAGCATTCCGTTTCGCTCCAGTACTAGTCCTTTATTGACTAAATTGTAACATGACGACCTATGTGATTTCGGCAGAACTTTTGAACCCTTAAGTTTGAGCTTGTGAGCTGACGTTCGACACACTCGATCGTTGTGAAACCACCTTTCAGATGAGGTCTCTTCCAAGCCTCTCGGAGGTCGTGCGGCTGAAACACGAGCGTCGAAGCATTCCGTTTCGCTCCAGTAGTTGGCCTTTATTGACAAAATTGAAACATGACGACCTATGTGATTTCAGCAGAACTTTTGAACCCTTAAGTTTGAGCTAGTGGGCTGACGTTTGACACACTCAATTGTTGTGAATCCACCTTTCAGATGAGGTCTCTTCCAATCCTCTCGGAGTTCGTGCAGCTGAAACACGAGCTTCGAAGCATTCCGTTTCGCTCCAATAGTAGGCCTTTCTTGACTAAATTGTAACATGATGACCTTTGTGATTTCGGCAGAACTTTTGAACCTTTAAGTTTGAGCTAGTAGACTGACATTCGACACACTCGATCGTTTTGAATCCACCTTTCAGATGAGGTCTCTTGCAATCCTCTCGGAGTTCGTGCGGCCGAGCGGCGACTGTCAAAGCATTCAGTTTCGCTCCAGTCGTAGGCCTTTATTGACTAAATTGTAACATGTCGACCTATGTGATTTCGGCAGAACTTTAGAACCCTTAAGTTTGAGCTAGTAGGCTGACATTCGACACACTCGATCGTTTTGAATCCACCTTTCAGATGAGGTCTCTTCCAAGCCTCTCGGAGGTCGTGCGGCTGAAACACGAATGTCGAAGCATTCCGTTTCGCTCCAGTAGTAGGCCTTTATGGACTAAATTGAAACATGACGACCAATGTGATTTCGGAAGAACTTTTGAACCCTTAATTTTGAACTAGTGGGCTGACGTTTGACACACTCGATCGTTGTGAATCCACCTTTCAGATGAGGTCTCTTCCAAGCCTCTCGGATGTCGGCTGAAACACGAATGTCGAAGCATTCCGTTTCGCTCCAGTAGTAGGCCTTTATTGACTAAATTGAAACATGACGACCTATGTGATTTCGGAAGAACTTTTGAACCCTTAATTTTGAACTAGTGGGCTGACGTTTGACACACTCGATCGTTGTGAATCCACCTTTCAGATGAGGTCTCTTCCAAGCCTCTCGGAGGTCGTGCGGCCGAAACACGAGCGTCGAAGCATTCCGTTTCGCTCCAATAGTAGGCCTTTCTTGACTAAATTGAAACATGACGACTTTTGTGATTTCGGCAGAACTTTGGAACCCTTAAGTTTGAGCTAGTGGGCTGACGTTCGACACACTCGATCGTTGTGAATCCACCTTTCATATGAGGTCTCTTCCAATCCTCTCGGAGTTCGTGCAGCCGAAACACGAGCTTCGAAGCATTCCGTTTCGCTCCAATAGTAGGCCTTTCTTGACTAAATTGTAACATGACGACCTATGTGATTTCGGCAGAACCTTTGAACCCTTAAGTTTGAGATTGTGGGCTGACATTCGACACACTCGATCGTTGTGAATCCACCTTTCAGATGAGGTCTCTTCCAAGCCTCTCTGAGGTCGTGCGGCCGAAACACAAGCGTCGAAGCATTCCGTTTTGCTCCAGTCGTAGGCCTTTATTGACTAAATTGTAACATGTCGACCTATGTGATTTCGGCAGAACTTTAGAACCCTTAAGTTTGAGCTAGTAGGCTGACATTCGACACACTCGATCGTTTTGAATCCACCTTTCAGATGAGGTCTCTTCCAAGCCTCTCGGAGGTCGTGCGGCTGAAACACGAGCGTCGAAGCATTCCGTTTCGCTCCAGTAGTAGGCCTTTATTGACTAAATTGAAACATGACGACCTATGTGATTTCGGAAGAACTTTTGAACCCTTAATTTTGAACTAGTGGGCTGACGTTTGACACACTCTATCATTGTGAATCCACCTTTCAGATGAGGTCTCTTCCAAGCCTCTCGGAGGTCGTGCGGTCGAAACACGAGCGTCGAATCATTCCGTTTCGCTCCAGTAGTAGGCCTTTATTGACGAAATTGAAACATGACGACCTATGTGATTTCGGCGGAACTTTTGATCCCTTAAGTTTGAGCTTGTGGGCTGACGTTCGACACACTCGATCGTTGTGAATCCACCTTTCAGATGAGGTCTCTTCCAAGCCTCTCTGAGGTCGTGCGGCCGAAACACAAGCGTCGAAGCATTCCGTTTCGCTCCAGTAGTTGGCCTTTATTGACTAAATTGAAACATGACGACCTATGTGATTTCGGCAGAACTTTTGAACCCTTAAGTTTGAGATTGTGGGCTGACGTTCGACACACTCGATCGTTGTGAATCCACCTTTCAGATGAGGTCTCTTCCAAGCCTCTCGTAAGTCGTGCGACCGAAACACGAGCGTCGAAGCATTCCGTTTCGCTCCAGTACTAGTCCTTTATTGAGTAAATTGTAACATGACGACCTATGTGATTTCGGCAGAACTTTTGAACCCTTAAGTTTGAGCTTGTGGGCTGACGTTCGACACACTCGATCGTTGCGAAACCACCTTTCAGATGAGGTCGCTTCCAAGCCTCTCGGAGGTCGTGCGGCTGAAACACGAGCGTCGAAGCATTCCGTTTCGCTCCAGTAGTTGGCCTTGATTGACTAAATTGAAACATGACGACCTATGTGATTTCGGCAGAACTTTTGAACCCTTAAGTTTGAGCTAGTGGGCTGACGTTTGACACACTCGATCGTTGTGAATCCACCTTTCAGATGAGGTCTCTTCCAATCCTCTCGGAGTTCGTGGAGCCGAAACACGAGCTTCGAAGCATTCCGTTTAGCTCCAGTAGTAGGCCTTTATTGACTAAATTGAAACATGACGACCTATGTGATTTCGGCAGAACTTTTGATCCCTTAAGTTTGAGCTAGTGGGCTGACCTTCGACACACTCGATCGTTGTGAATCCACCTTTCAGATGATGTCTCTTCCAATCCTCTCGGAGTTCGTGCAGCCGAAACACGAGCTTCGAAGCATTCCGTTTCGCTCCAGGACTAGTCCTTTGACTAAATTGTAACATGACGACCTATGTGATTTCGGCAGAACCTTTGAACCCTTAAGTTTGAGATTGTGGGCTGACATTCGACACACTCGATCGTTGTGAATCCACCTTTCAGATGAGGTCTCTTCCAAGCCTCTCGGAGGTCGTGCGGCCGAAACACAAGCGTCGAACCATTCCGTTTCGCTCCAGTCGTAGGCCTTTATTGACTAAATTGTAACATGACGACCGATATGATTTCGGCAGAACATTTGAACCCTTAAGTTTGAGATTGTGGGCTGACGTTCGACACACTCGATCGTTGTGAATCCACCTTTCAGATGAGGTCTCTTCCAAGCCTCTCGTAAGTCGTGCAACCGAAACACGAGCGTCGAAGCATTCCGTTTCGCTCCATTACTAGTCCTTTATTGACTAAATTGTAACATGACGACCTATGTGATTTCGGCAGAACTTTTGAACCCTTAAGTTTGAGCTTGTGGGCTGACGTTCGACACACTCGATCGTTGTGAATCCACCTTTCAGATGAGGTCTCTTCCAAGCCTCTCGGAGGTCGTGCGGCTGAAACACGAGCGTCGAAGCATTCCGTTTCGCTCCAGTAGTTGGCCTTTATTGACTAAATTGAAACATGACGACCTATGTGATTTCGGCAGAACCTTTGAACCCTTAAGTTTGAGCTAGTGGGGTGACGTTTGACACACTCGATCGTTGTGAATCCACCTTTCAGATGAGGTCTCTTCCAATCCTCTCGGAGTTCGTGTAGCCGAGACACGAGCTTCGAAACATTCCGTTTCGCTCCAATAGTAGGCCTTTCTTGACTAAATTGTAACATGACGACCTATGTGATTTCGGCAGAACTTTTGAACCCTTAAGTTTGAGATTGTGGGCTGACGTTCGACACACTCGATCGTTGTGAATCCACCTTTCAGATGAGGTCTCTTCTAAGCCTCTCGGAGGTCGTGCAGCCGAAACACGAGCTTCGAAGCATTCCGTTTCGCTCCAGGAGTAGGCCTTTATTGACTAAATTGTAACATGTCGACCTATGTGATTTCGGCAGAACTTTAGAACCCTTAAGTTTGAACTAGTAGGCTGACATTCGACACACTCGATCGTTTTGAATCCACCTTTCAGATGACGTCTTTTCCAAGCTTCTCGGAGATCGTGCGGCCGAAACACGAGCGTCTAACCATTCCGTTTAGCTCCAGTAGGAAGACTTTCTTGACTAAATTGTAACATGACGACCTATGTGATTTCGGCAGAACCTTTGAACCCTTAAGTTTGAGATTGTGGGCTGACATTCGACACACTCGATCGTTGTGAATCCACCTTTCAGATGAGGTCTCTTCCAAGCCTCTCTGAGGTCGTGCGGCCGAAACACAAGCGTCGAAGCATTCCGTTTTGCTCCAGTCGTAGGCCTTTATTGACTAAATTGTAACATGTCGACCTATGTGATTTCGGCAGAACTTTAGAACCCTTAAGTTTGAGCTAGTAGACTGACATTCGACACACTCGATCGTTTTGAATCCACCTTTCAGATGAGGTCTCTTCCAAGCCTCTCGGAGGTCGTGCGGCTGAAACACGAGCGTCGAAGCATTCCGTTTCGCTCCAGTAGTAGGCCTTTATTGACTAAATTGAAACATGACGACCTATGTGATTTCGGAAGAACTTTTGAACCCTTAATTTTGAACTAGTGGGCTGACGTTTGACACACTCTATCATTGTGAATCCACCTTTCAGATGAGGTCTCTTCCAAGCCTCTCGGAGGTCGTGCGGTCGAAACACGAGCGTCGAATCATTCCGTTTCGCTCCAGTAGTAGGCCTTTATTGACGAAATTGAAACATGACGACCTATGTGATTTCGGCGGAACTTTTGATCCCTTAAGTTTGAGCTTGTGGGCTGACGTTCGACACACTCGATCGTTGTGAATCCACCTTTCAGATGAGGTCTCTTCCAAGCCTCTCTGAGGTCGTGCGGCCGAAACACAAACGTCGAAGCATTCCGTTTCGCTCCAGTAGTTGGCCTTTATTGACTAAATTGAAACATGACGACCTATGTGATTTCGGCAGAACTTTTGAACCCTTAAGTTTGAGATTGTGGGCTGACGTTCGACACACTCGATCGTTGTGAATCCACCTTTCAGATGAGGTCTCTTCCAAGCCTCTCGTAAGTCGTGCGACCGAAACACGAGCGTCGAAGCATTCCGTTTCGCTCCAGTACTAGTCCTTTATTGAGTAAATTGTAACATGACGACCTATGTGATTTCGGCAGAACTTTTGAACCCTTAAGTTTGAGCTTGTGGGCTGACGTTCGACACACTCGATCGTTGCGAAACCACCTTTCAGATGAGGTCGCTTCCAAGCCTCTCGGAGGTCGTGCGGCTGAAACACGAGCGTCGAAGCATTCCGTTTCGCTCCAGTAGTTGGCCTTGATTGACTAAATTGAAACATGACGACCTATGTGATTTCGGCAGAACTTTTGAACCCTTAAGTTTGAGCTAGTGGGCTGACGTTTGACACACTCGATCGTTGTGAATCCACCTTTCAGATGAGGTCTCTTCCAATCCTCTCGGAGTTCGTGGAGCCGAAACACGAGCTTCGAAGCATTCCGTTTAGCTCCAGTAGTAGGCCTTTATTGACTAAATTGAAACATGACGACCTATGTGATTTCGGCAGAACTTTTGATCCCTTAAGTTTGAGCTAGTGGGCTGACCTTCGACACACTCGATCGTTGTGAATCCACCTTTCAGATGATGTCTCTTCCAATCCTCTCGGAGTTCGTGCAGCCGAAACACGAGCTTCGAAGCATTCCGTTTCGCTCCAGGACTAGTCCTTTGACTAAATTGTAACATGACGACCTATGTGATTTCGGCAGAACCTTTGAACCCTTAAGTTTGAGATTGTGGGCTGACATTCGACACACTCGATCGTTGTGAATCCACCTTTCAGATGAGGTCTCTTCCAAGCCTCTCGGAGGTCGTGCGGCCGAAACACAAGCGTCGAACCATTCCGTTTCGCTCCAGTCGTAGGCCTTTATTGACTAAATTGTAACATGACGACCGATATGATTTCGGCAGAACATTTGAACCCTTAAGTTTGAGATTGTGGGCTGACGTTCGACACACTCGATCGTTGTGAATCCACCTTTCAGATGAGGTCTCTTCCAAGCCTCTCGTAAGTCGTGCAACCGAAACACGAGCGTCGAAGCATTCCGTTTCGCTCCATTACTAGTCCTTTATTGACTAAATTGTAACATGACGACCTATGTGATTTCGGCAGAACTTTTGAACCCTTAAGTTTGAGCTTGTGGGCTGACGTTCGACACACTCGATCGTTGTGAATCCACCTTTCAGATGAGGTCTCTTCCAAGCCTCTCGGAGGTCGTGCGGCTGAAACACGAGCGTCGAAGCATTCCGTTTCGCTCCAGTAGTTGGCCTTTATTGACTAAATTGAAACATGACGACCTATGTGATTTCGGCAGAACCTTTGAACCCTTAAGTTTGAGCTAGTGGGGTGACGTTTGACACACTCGATCGTTGTGAATCCACCTTTCAGATGAGGTCTCTTCCAATCCTCTCGGAGTTCGTGCAGCCGAGACACGAGCTTCGAAACATTCCGTTTCGCTCCAATAGTAGGCCTTTCTTGACTAAATTGTAACATGACGACCTATGTGATTTCGGCAGAACTTTTGAACCCTTAAGTTTGAGATTGTGGGCTGACGTTCGACACACTCGATCGTTGTGAATCCACCTTTCAGATGAGGTCTCTTCTAAGCCTCTCGGAGGTCGTGCAGCCGAAACACGAGCTTCGAAGCATTCCGTTTCGCTCCAGGAGTAGGCCTTTATTGACTAAATTGTAACATGTCGACCTATGTGATTTCGGCAGAACTTTAGAACCCTTAAGTTTGAACTAGTAGGCTGACATTCGACACACTCGATCGTTTTGAATCCACCTTTCAGATGACGTCTTTTCCAAGCTTCTCGGAGATCGTGCGGCCGAAACACGAGCGTCTAACCATTCCGTTTAGCTCCAGTAGGAAGACTTTATTGACTAAATTGTAACATGACGACCTATGTGATTTAGGCAGAACTTTTGAACCTTTAAGTTTGAGCTAGTAGACTGACATTCGACACACTCGATCGTTTTGAATCCACCTTTCAGATGAGGTCTCTTCCAAGCCTCTCGGAGGTCGTGCGTCTGAAACACGAGCGTCGAAGCATTCCGTTTCGCTCCAGTAGTAGGCCTTTATTGACTAAATTGAAACATGACGACCTATGTGATTTCGGCAGAACTTTTGATCCCTTAAGTTTGAGCTAGTGGGCTGACCTTCGACACACTCGATCGTTGTGAATCCACCTTTCAGATGATGTCTCTTCCAATCCTCTCGGAGTTCGTGCAGCCGAAACACGAGCTTCGAAGCATTCCGTTTCGCTCCAGTAGTTGGCCTTTATTGACTAAATTGTAACATGACGACCTATGTGATTTATGCAGAACTTTTGAACCCTTAAGTTTGAACTAGTGGGCTGACGTTCGACACACTCGATCGTTGGGAATCCACCTTTCAGATGCGGTCTCTTCCAAACCTCTCGTAGGTCGTGCGGCCGAAACACGAGCGTCGAAGCATTCCGTTTCGCTCCAGGACTAGTCCTTTGACTAAATTGTAACATGACGACCTATGTGATTTCGGCAGAACTTTTGAACCCTTAAGTTTGAGCTTGTGGGCTGACGTTCGACACACTCGATCGTTGTGAATCCACCTTTCAGATGAGGTCTCTTCCAAGCCTCTCGGAGGTCGTGCGGCTGAAACACGAGCATCGAAGCATTCCGTTTCGCTCCAGTAGTAGGCCTTTACTGACTAAATTGAAACATGACGACCTATGTGATTTCGGCAGAACCTTTGAACCCTTAAGTTTGAGATTGTGGGCTGACATTCGACACACTCGATCGTTGTGAATCCACCTTTCAGATGAGGTCTCTTCCAAGCCTCTCTGAGGTCGTGCGGCCGAAACACAAGCGTCGAAGCATTCCGTTTCGCTCCAGTCGTAGGCCTTTATTGACTAAATTGTAACATGACGACCGATATGATTTCGGCAGAACTTTTGAACCCTTAAGTTTGAGATTGTGGGATGACGTTCGACACACTCGATCGTTGTGAATCCACCTTTCAGATGAGGTCTCTTCCAAGCCTCTCGTAGGTCCTGCGACCGAAACACGAGCGTCGAAGCATTCCGTTTCGCTCCAGTACTAGTCCTTTATTGACTAAATTGTAACATGACGAGCTATGTGATTTTGGCAGAACTTTTGAACCCTTAAGTTTGAGCTTGTGGGCTGACGTTCGACACACTCGATCGTTGTGAATCCACTTTTCAGATGAGGTCTCTTCCAAGCCTCTCGGAGGTCGTGCGGCTGAAACACGAGCGTCGAAGCATTCCGTTTCGCTCCAGTAGTTGGCCTTTATTGACTAAATTGAAACATGACGACCAATGTGATTTCGGCAGAACTTTTGAACCCTTACGTTTGAGCTAGTGGGCTGACGTTCGACACACTCGATCGTTGTGAATCCACCTTTCAGATGAGGTCTCTTCCAATCCTCTCGGAGGTCGTGCGGCTGAAACACGAGTGTCGAAGCATTCCGTTTCGCTCCAGTAGTAGGCCTATATTGACTAAATTGTAACATGACGACCGATGTGATTTCGGCAGAACTTTAGAACGCTTAAGTTTGAGCTAGTACGCTGACCTTCGAAACACTCGATCGTTTTGAATCCACCTTTCAGATGACGTCTTTTCCAAGCTTCTCGGAGATCGTGCGGCCGAAACACGAGCGTCGAACCATTCCGTTTAGCTCCAGTAGTAGGCCTTTATTGACTAAATTGAAACATGACGACCTATGTGATTTCGGCAGAACTTTTGATCCCTTAAGTTTGAGCTAGTGGGCTGACCTTCGACACACTCGATCGTTGTGAATCCACCTTTCAGATGATGTCTCTTCCAATCCTCTCGGAGTTCGTGCAGCCGAAACACGAGCTTCGAAGCATTCCGTTTCGCTCCAGGACTAGTCCTTTGACTAAATTGTAACATGACGACCGATATGATTTCGGCAGAACATTTGAACCCTTAAGTTTGAGATTGTGGGCTGACGTTCGACACACTCGATCGTTGTGAATCCACCTTTCAGATGAGGTCTCTTCCAATCCTCTCGGAGTTCGTGCAGCCGAGACACGAGCTTCGAAGCATTCCGTTTCGCTCCAATAGTAGGCCTTTCTTGACTAAATTGTAACATGACGACCTATGTGATTTCGGCAGAACTTTAGAACCCTTAAGTTTGAGATTGTGGGCTGACGTTCGACACACTCGATCGTTGTGAATCCACCTTTCAGATGAGGTCTCTTCTAAGCCTCTCGGAGGTCGTGCAGCCGAAACACGAGCTTCGAAGCATTCCGTTTCGCTCCAGGAGTAGGCCTTTATTGACTAAATTGTAACATGTCGACCTATGTGATTTCGGCAGAACTTTAGAACCCTTAAGTTTGAACTAGTAGGCTGACATTCGACACACTCGATCGTTTTGAATCCACCTTTCAGATGAGGTCTCTTCCAAGCCTCTCGGAGGTCGTGCGGCTGAAACACGAGCATCGAAGCATTCCGTTTCGCTCCAGTAGTAGGCCTTTATTGACTAAATTGAAACATGACGACTTTTGTGATTTCGGCAGAACTTTTGAACCTTTAAGTTTGAGCTAGTAGACTGACATTCGACACACTCGATCGTTTTGAATCCACCTTTCAGATGAGGTCTCTTGCAATCCTCTCGGAGTTCGTGCAGCCGAAACACGAGCTTCGAAGCATTCCGTTTCGCTCCAATAGTAGGCCTTTCTTGACTAAATTGTAACATGACGACCTATGTGATTTCGGCAGAACTTTTGAACCCTTAAGTTTGAGATTGTGGGCTGACGTTTGACACACTCGATCGTTGTGAATCCACCTTTCAGATGAGGTCTCTTCTAAGCCTCTCGGAGGTCGTGCAGCCGAAACACGAGCTTCGAAGCATTCCGTTTCGCTCCAGGAGTAGGCCTTTATTGACTAAATTGTCACATGATGACCTTTGTGATTTCGGCAGAACTTTTGAACCTTTAAGTTTGAGCTAGTAGACTGACATTCGACACACTCGATCGTTTTGAATCCACCTTTCAGATGAGGTCTCTTGCAATCCTCTCTGAGTTCGTGCGGCCGAGCGGCGACTGTCAAAGCATTCAGTTTCGCTCTAGTAGTAGGCCTTTATTGACTAAATTGAAACATGACGACCTATGTGATTTCGGCAGAACTTTTGAACCCTTAAGTTTGAACTAGTGGGCTGACGTTCGACACACTCGATCGTTGTGAATCCACCTTTCAGATGAGGTCTCTTCCAAGCCTCTCGGAGGTCGTGCGGCTGAAACACGAGCATCGAAGCATTCCGTTTCGCTCCAGTAGTAGGCCTTTATTGACTAAATTGAAACATGACGACTTTTGTGATTTCGGCAGAACTTTGGAACCCTTAAGTTTGAGCTAGTGGGCTGACGTTCGACACACTCGATCGTTGTGAATCCACCTTTCAGATGATGTCTCTTCCAATCCTCTCGGAGTTCGTGCAGCCGAAACACGAGCTTCGAAGCATTCCGTTTCGCTCCAGGACTAGTCCTTTGACTAAATTGTAACATGACGACCTATGTGATTCCGGCAGAACCTTTGAACCCTTAAGTTTGAGATTGTGGGCTGACATTCGACACACTCGATCGTTGTGAATCCACCTTTCAGATGAGGTCTCTTCCAAGCCTCTCGGAGGTCGTGCGGCCGAAACACAAGCGTCGAAGCATTCCGTTTCGCTCCAGTCGTAGGCCTTTATTGACTAAATTGTAACATGACGACCGATATGATTTCGGCAGAACTTTTGAACCCTTAAGTTTGAGATTGTGGGCTGACGTTCGACACACTCGATCGTTGTGAATCCACCTTTCATATGAGGTCTCTTCCAAGCCTCTCGTAAGTCGTGCGACCGAAACACGAGCGTCGAAGCATTCCGTTTCGCTCCATTACTAGTCCTTTATTGACTAAATTGTAACATGACGACCTATGTGATTTCGGCAGAACTTTTGAACCCTTAAGTTTGAGCTTGTGGGCTGACGTTCGACAAACTCGATCGTTGTGAATCCACCTTTCAGATGAGGTCTCTTCCAAGCCTCTCGGAGGTCGTGCGGCTGAAACACGAGCGTCGAAGCATTCCGTTTCGCTCCAGTAGTTGACCTTTATTGACTAAATTGAAACATGACGACCTATGTGATTTCGGCAGAACTTTTGAACCCTTAAGTTTGAGCTAGTGGGGTGACGTTTGACACACTCGATCGTTGTGAATCCACCTTTCAGATGAGGTCTCTTCCAATCCTCTCGGAGTTCGTGCAGCCGAAACACGAGCTTCGAAGCATTCCGTTTCGCTCCAATAGTAGGCCTTTCTTGACTAAATTGTAACATGACGACCTATGTGATTTCGGCAGAACTTTTGAACCCTTAAGTTTGAGATTGTGGGCTGACGTTCGACACACTCGATCGTTGTGAATCCACCTTTCAGATGAGGTCTCTTCTAAGCCTCTCGGAGGTCGTGCAGCCGAAACACGAGCTTCGAAGCATTCCGTTTCGCTCCAGGAGTAGGCCTTTATTGACTAAATTGTCACATGATGACCTTTGTGATTTCGGCAGAACTTTTGAACCTTTAAGTTTGAGCTAGTAGACTGACATTCGACACACTCGATCGTTTTGAATCCACCTTTCAGATGAGGTCTCTTGCAATCCTCTCGGAGTTCGTGCGGCCGAGCGGCGACTGTCAAAGCATTCAGTTTCGCTCCAGTCGTAGGCCTTTATTGACTAAATTGTAACATGTCGACCGATATGATTTCGGCAGAACTTTTGAACCCTTAAGTTTGAGATTGTGGGCTGACGTTCGACACACTCGATCGTTGTGAATCCACCTTTCAGATGAGGTCTCTTCCAATCCTCTCGGAGTTCGTGCAGCCGAAACACGAGCTTCGAAGCATTCCGTTTCGCTCCAGGACTAGTCCTTTGACTAAATTGTAACATGACGACCTATGTGATTTCGGCAGAACCTTTGAACCCTTAAGTTTGAGATTGTGGGCTGACATTCGACACACTCGATCGTTGTGAATCCACCTTTCAGATGAGGTCTCTTCCAAGCCTCTCGGAGGTCGTGCGGCCGAAACACAAGCGTCGAACCATTCCGTTTCGCTCCAGTCGTAGGCCTTTATTGACTAAATTGTAACATGACGACCGATATGATTTCGGCAGAACATTTGAACCCTTAAGTTTGAGATTGTGGGCTGACGTTCGACACACTCGATCGTTGTGAATCCACCTTTCAGATGAGGTCTCTTCCAAGCCTCTCGTAAGTCGTGCAACCGAAACACGAGCGTCGAAGCATTCCGTTTCGCTCCATTACTAGTCCTTTATTGACTAAATTGTAACATGACGACCTATGTGATTTCGGCAGAACTTTTGAACCTTTAAGTTTGAGCTTGTGGGCTGACGTTCGACACACTCGATCGTTGTGAATCCACCTTTCAGATGAGGTCTCTTCCAAGCCTCTCGGAGGTCGTGCGGCTGAAACACGAGCGTCGAAGCATTCCGTTTCGCTCCAGTAGTTGGCCTTTATTGACTAAATTGAAACATGACGACCTATGTGATTTCGGCAGAACCTTTGAACCCTTAAGTTTGAGCTAGTGGGGTGACGTTTGACACACTCGATCGTTGTGAATCCACCTTTCAGATGAGGTCTCTTCCAATCCTCTCGGAGTTCGTGCAGCCGAGACACGAGCTTCGAAACATTCCGTTTCGCTCCAATAGTAGGCCTTTCTTGACTAAATTGTAACATGACGACCTATGTGATTTCGGCAGAACTTTTGAACCCTTAAGTTTGAGATTGTGGGCTGACGTTCGACACACTCGATCGTTGTGAATCCACCTTTCAGATGAGGTCTCTTCTAAGCCTCTCGGAGGTCGTGCAGCCGAAACACGAGCTTCGAAGCATTCCGTTTCGCTCCAGGAGTAGGCCTTTATTGACTAAATTGTAACATGTCGACCTATGTGATTTCGGCAGAACTTTAGAACCCTTAAGTTTGAACTAGTAGGCTGACATTCGACACACTCGATCGTTTTGAATCCACCTTTCAGATGACGTCTTTTCCAAGCTTCTCGGAGATCGTGCGGCCGAAACACGAGCGTCTAACCATTCCGTTTAGCTCCAGTAGGAAGACTTTATTGACTAAATTGTAACATGACGACCTATGTGATTTAGGCAGAACTTTTGAACCTTTAAGTTTGAGCTAGTAGACTGACATTCGACACACTCGATCGTTTTGAATCCACCTTTCAGATGAGGTCTCTTCCAAGCCTCTCGGAGGTCGTGCGTCTGAAACACGAGCGTCGAAGCATTCCGTTTCGCTCCAGTAGTAGGCCTTTATTGACTAAATTGAAACATGACGACCTATGTGATTTCGGCAGAACTTTTGATCCCTTAAGTTTGAGCTAGTGGGCTGACCTTCGACACACTCGATCGTTGTGAATCCACCTTTCAGATGATGTCTCTTCCAATCCTCTCGGAGTTCGTGCAGCCGAAACACGAGCTTCGAAGCATTCCGTTTCGCTCCAGTAGTTGGCCTTTATTGACTAAATTGTAACATGACGACCTATGTGATTTATGCAGAACTTTTGAACCCTTAAGTTTGAACTAGTGGGCTGACGTTCGACACACTCGATCGTTGGGAATCCACCTTTCAGATGCGGTCTCTTCCAAACCTCTCGTAGGTCGTGCGGCCGAAACACGAGCGTCGAAGCATTCCGTTTCGCTCCAGGACTAGTCCTTTGACTAAATTGTAACATGACGACCTATGTGATTTCGGCAGAACTTTTGAACCCTTAAGTTTGAGCTTGTGGGCTGACGTTCGACACACTCGATCGTTGTGAATCCACCTTTCAGATGAGGTCTCTTCCAAGCCTCTCGGAGGTCGTGCGGCTGAAACACGAGCATCGAAGCATTCCGTTTCGCTCCAGTAGTAGGCCTTTACTGACTAAATTGAAACATGACGACCTATGTGATTTCGGCAGAACCTTTGAACCCTTAAGTTTGAGATTGTGGGCTGACATTCGACACACTCGATCGTTGTGAATCCACCTTTCAGATGAGGTCTCTTCCAAGCCTCTCTGAGGACGTGCGGCCGAAACACAAGCGTCGAAGCATTCCGTTTCGCTCCAGTCGTAGGCCTTTATTGACTAAATTGTAACATGACGACCGATATGATTTCGGCAGAACTTTTGAACCCTTAAGTTTGAGATTGTGGGATGACGTTCGACACACTCGATCGTTGTGAATCCACCTTTCAGATGAGGTCTCTTCCAAGCCTCTCGTAGGTCCTGCGACCGAAACACGAGCGTCGAAGCATTCCGTTTCGCTCCAGTACTAGTCCTTTATTGACTAAATTGTAACATGACGAGCTATGTGATTTTGGCAGAACTTTTGAACCCTTAAGTTTGAGCTTGTGGGCTGACGTTCGACACACTCGATCGTTGTGAATCCACTTTTCAGATGAGGTCTCTTCCAAGCCTCTCGGAGGTCGTGCGGCTGAAACACGAGCGTCGAAGCATTCCGTTTCGCTCCAGTAGTTGGCCTTTATTGACTAAATTGAAACATGACGACCAATGTGATTTCGGCAGAACTTTTGAACCCTTACGTTTGAGCTAGTGGGCTGACGTTCGACACACTCGATCGTTGTGAATCCACCTTTCAGATGAGGTCTCTTCCAATCCTCTCGGAGGTCGTGCGGCTGAAACACGAGTGTCGAAGCATTCCGTTTCGCTCCAGTAGTAGGCCTATATTGACTAAATTGTAACATGACGACCGATGTGATTTCGGCAGAACTTTAGAACGCTTAAGTTTGAGCTAGTACGCTGACCTTCGAAACACTCGATCGTTTTGAATCCACCTTTCAGATGACGTCTTTTCCAAGCTTCTCGGAGATCGTGCGGCCGAAACACGAGCGTCGAACCATTCCGTTTAGCTCCAGTAGTAGGCCTTTATTGACTAAATTGAAACATGACGACCTATGTGATTTCGGCAGAACTTTTGATCCCTTAAGTTTGAGCTAGTGGGCTGACCTTCGACACACTCGATCGTTGTGAATCCACCTTTCAGATGATGTCTCTTCCAATCCTCTCGGAGTTCGTGCAGCCGAAACACGAGCTTCGAAGCATTCCGTTTCGCTCCAGGACTAGTCCTTTGACTAAATTGTAACATGACGACCGATATGATTTCGGCAGAACATTTGAACCCTTAAGTTTGAGATTGTGGGCTGACGTTCGACACACTCGATCGTTGTGAATCCACCTTTCAGATGAGGTCTCTTCCAATCCTCTCGGAGTTCGTGCAGCCGAGACACGAGCTTCGAAGCATTCCGTTTCGCTCCAATAGTAGGCCTTTCTTGACTAAATTGTAACATGACGACCTATGTGATTTCGGCAGAACTTTAGAACCCTTAAGTTTGAGATTGTGGGCTGACGTTCGACACACTCGATCGTTGTGAATCCACCTTTCAGATGAGGTCTCTTCTAAGCCTCTCGGAGGTCGTGCAGCCGAAACACGAGCTTCGAAGCATTCCGTTTCGCTCCAGGAGTAGGCCTTTATTGACTAAATTGTAACATGTCGACCTATGTGATTTCGGCAGAACTTTAGAACCCTTAAGTTTGAACTAGTAGGCTGACATTCGACACACTCGATCGTTTTGAATCCACCTTTCAGATGAGGTCTCTTCCAAGCCTCTCGGAGGTCGTGCGGGTGAAACACGAGCATCGAAGCATTCCGTTTCGCTCCAGTAGTAGGCCTTTATTGACTAAATTGAAACATGACGACTTTTGTGATTTCGGCAGAACTTTTGAACCTTTAAGTTTGAGCTAGTAGACTGACATTCGACACACTCGATCGTTTTGAATCCACCTTTCAGATGAGGTCTCTTGCAATCCTCTCGGAGTTCGTGCAGCCGAAACACGAGCTTCGAAGCATTCCGTTTCGCTCCAATAGTAGGCCTTTCTTGACTAAATTGTAACATGACGACCTATGTGATTTCGGCAGAACTTTTGAACCCTTAAGTTTGAGATTGTGGGCTGACGTTTGACACACTCGATCGTTGTGAATCCACCTTTCAGATGAGGTCTCTTCTAAGCCTCTCGGAGGTCGTGCAGCCGAAACACGAGCTTTGAAGCATTCCGTTTCGCTCCAGGAGTAGGCCTTTATTGACTAAATTGTCACATGATGACCTTTGTGATTTCGGCAGAACTTTTGAACCTTTAAGTTTGAGCTAGTAGACTGACATTCGACACACTCGATCGTTTTGAATCCACCTTTCAGATGAGGTCTCTTGCAATCCTCTCTGAGTTCGTGCGGCCGAGCGGCGACTGTCAAAGCATTCAGTTTCGCTCTAGTAGTAGGCCTTTATTGACTAAATTGAAACATGACGACCTATGTGATTTCGGCAGAACTTTTGAACCCTTAAGTTTGAACTAGTGGGCTGACGTTCGACACACTCGATCGTTGTGAATCCACCTTTCAGATGAGGTCTCTTCCAAGCCTCTCGGAGGTCGTGCGGCTGAAACACGAGCATCGAAGCATTCCGTTTCGCTCCAGTAGTAGGCCTTTATTGACTAAATTGAAACATGACGACTTTTGTGATTTCGGCAGAACTTTGGAACCCTTAAGTTTGAGCTAGTGGGCTGACGTTCGACACACTCGATCGTTGTGAATCCACCTTTCAGATGATGTCTCTTCCAATCCTCTCGGAGTTCGTGCAGCCGAAACACGAGCTTCGAAGCATTCCGTTTCGCTCCAGGACTAGTCCTTTGACTAAATTGTAACATGACGACCTATGTGATTCCGGCAGAACCTTTGAACCCTTAAGTTTGAGATTGTGGGCTGACATTCGACACACTCGATCGTTGTGAATCCACCTTTCAGATGAGGTCTCTTCCAAGCCTCTCGGAGGTCGTGCGGCCGAAACACAAGCGTCGAAGCATTCCGTTTCGCTCCAGTCGTAGGCCTTTATTGACTAAATTGTAACATGACGACCGATATGATTTCGGCAGAACTTTTGAACCCTTAAGTTTGAGATTGTGGGCTGACGTTCGACACACTCGATCGTTGTGAATCCACCTTTCATATGAGGTCTCTTCCAAGCCTCTCGTAAGTCGTGCGACCGAAACACGAGCGTCGAAGCATTCCGTTTCGCTCCATTACTAGTCCTTTATTGACTAAATTGTAACATGACGACCTATGTGATTTCGGCAGAACTTTTGAACCCTTAAGTTTGAGCTTGTGGGCTGACGTTCGACAAACTCGATCGTTGTGAATCCACCTTTCAGATGAGGTCTCTTCCAAGCCTCTCGGAGGTCGTGCGGCTGAAACACGAGCGTCGAAGCATTCCGTTTCGCTCCAGTAGTTGACCTTTATTGACTAAATTGAAACATGACGACCTATGTGATTTCGGCAGAACTTTTGAACCCTTAAGTTTGAGCTAGTGGGGTGACGTTTGACACACTCGATCGTTGTGAATCCACCTTTCAGATGAGGTCTCTTCCAATCCTCTCGGAGTTCGTGCAGCCGAAACACGAGCTTCGAAGCATTCCGTTTCGCTCCAATAGTAGGCCTTTCTTGACTAAATTGTAACATGACGACCTATGTGATTTCGGCAGAACTTTTGAACCCTTAAGTTTGAGATTGTGGGCTGACGTTCGACACACTCGATCGTTGTGAATCCACCTTTCAGATGAGGTCTCTTCTAAGCCTCTCGGAGGTCGTGCAGCCGAAACACGAGCTTCGAAGCATTCCGTTTCGCTCCAGGAGTAGGCCTTTATTGACTAAATTGTCACATGATGACCTTTGTGATTTCGGCAGAACTTTTGAACCTTTAAGTTTGAGCTAGTAGACTGACATTCGACACACTCGATCGTTTTGAATCCACCTTTCAGATGAGGTCTCTTGCAATCCTCTCGGAGTTCGTGCGGCCGAGCGGCGACTGTCAAAGCATTCAGTTTCGCTCCAGTCGTAGGCCTTTATTGACTAAATTGTAACATGTCGACCGATATGATTTCGGCAGAACTTTTGAACCCTTAAGTTTGAGATTGTGGGCTGACGTTCGACACACTCGATCGTTGTGAATCCACCTTTCAGATGAGGTCTCTTCCAAGCCTCTCGTAAGTCGTGCGACCGAAACACGAGCGTCGAAGCATTCCGTTTCGCTCCAGTACTAGTCCTTTATTGACTAAATTGTAACATGACGACCTATGTGATTTCGGCAGAACTTTTGAACCCTTAAGTTTGAGCTTGTGAGCTGACGTTCGACACACTCGATCGTTGTGAAACCACCTTTCAGATGAGGTCTCTTCCAAGCCTCTCGGAGGTCGTGCGGCTGAAACACGAGCGTCGAAGCATTCCGTTTCGCTCCAGTAGTTGGCCTTTATTGACAAAATTGAAACATGACGACCTATGTGATTTCAGCAGAACTTTTGAACCCTTAAGTTTGAGCTAGTGGGCTGACGTTTGACACACTCAATTGTTGTGAATCCACCTTTCAGATGAGGTCTCTTCCAATCCTCTCGGAGTTCGTGCAGCTGAAACACGAGCTTCGAAGCATTCCGTTTCGCTCCAATAGTAGGCCTTTCTTGACTAAATTGTAACATGATGACCTTTGTGATTTCGGCAGAACTTTTGAACCTTTAAGTTTGAGCTAGTAGACTGACATTCGACACACTCGATCGTTTTGAATCCACCTTTCAGATGAGGTCTCTTGCAATCCTCTCGGAGTTCGTGCGGCCGAGCGGCGACTGTCAAAGCATTCAGTTTCGCTCCAGTCGTAGGCCTTTATTGACTAAATTGTAACATGTCGACCTATGTGATTTCGGCAGAACTTTAGAACCCTTAAGTTTGAGCTAGTAGGCTGACATTCGACACACTCGATCGTTTTGAATCCACCTTTCAGATGAGGTCTCTTCCAAGCCTCTCGGAGGTCGTGCGGCTGAAACACGAATGTCGAAGCATTCCGTTTCGCTCCAGTAGTAGGCCTTTATGGACTAAATTGAAACATGACGACCAATGTGATTTCGGAAGAACTTTTGAACCCTTAATTTTGAACTAGTGGGCTGACGTTTGACACACTCGATCGTTGTGAATCCACCTTTCAGATGAGGTCTCTTCCAAGCCTCTCGGAGGTCGGCTGAAACACGAATGTCGAAGCATTCCGTTTCGCTCCAGTAGTAGGCCTTTATTGACTAAATTGAAACATGACGACCTATGTGATTTCGGAAGAACTTTTGAACCCTTAATTTTGAACTAGTGGGCTGACGTTTGACACACTCGATCGTTGTGAATCCACCTTTCAGATGAGGTCTCTTCCAAGCCTCTCGGAGGTCGTGCGGCCGAAACACGAGCGTCGAAGCATTCCGTTTCGCTCCAATAGTAGGCCTTTCTTGACTAAATTGAAACATGACGACTTTTGTGATTTCGGCAGAACTTTGGAACCCTTAAGTTTGAGCTAGTGGGCTGACGTTCGACACACTCGATCGTTGTGAATCCACCTTTCATATGAGGTCTCTTCCAATCCTCTCGGAGTTCGTGCAGCCGAAACACGAGCTTCGAAGCATTCCGTTTCGCTCTAATAGTAGGCCTTTCTTGACTAAATTGTAACATGACGACCTATGTGATTTCGGCAGAACCTTTGAACCCTTAAGTTTGAGATTGTGGGCTGACATTCGACACACTCGATCGTTGTGAATCCACCTTTCAGATGAGGTCTCTTCCAAGCCTCTCTGAGGTCGTGCGGCCGAAACACAAGCGTCGAAGCATTCCGTTTTGCTCCAGTCGTAGGCCTTTATTGACTAAATTGTAACATGTCGACCTATGTGATTTCGGCAGAACTTTAGAACCCTTAAGTTTGAGCTAGTAGGCTGACATTTGACACACTCGATCGTTTTGAATCCACCTTTCAGATGAGGTCTCTTCCAAGCCTCTCGGAGGTCGTGCGGCTGAAACACGAGCGTCGAAGCATTCCGTTTCGCTCCAGTAGTAGGCCTTTATTGACTAAATTGAAACATGACGACCTATGTGATTTCGGAAGAACTTTTGAACCCTTAATTTTGAACTAGTGGGCTGACGTTTGACACACTCTATCATTGTGAATCCACCTTTCAGATGAGGTCTCTTCCAAGCCTCTCGGAGGTCGTGCGGTCGAAACACGAGCGTCGAATCATTCCGTTTCGCTCCAGTAGTAGGCCTTTATTGACGAAATTGAAACATGACGACCTATGTGATTTCGGCGGAACTTTTGATCCCTTAAGTTTGAGCTTGTGGGCTGACGTTCGACACACTCGATCGTTGTGAATCCACCTTTCAGATGAGGTCTCTTCCAAGCCTCTCTGAGGTCGTGCGGCCGAAACACAAGCGTCGAAGCATTCCGTTTCGCTCCAGTAGTTGGCCTTTATTGACTAAATTGAAACATGACGACCTATGTGATTTCGGCAGAACTTTTGAACCCTTAAGTTTGAGATTGTGGGCTGACGTTCGACACACTCGATCGTTGTGAATCCACCTTTCAGATGAGGTCTCTTCCAAGCCTCTCGTAAGTCGTGCGACCGAAACACGAGCGTCGAAGCATTCCGTTTCGCTCCAGTACTAGTCCTTTATTGAGTAAATTGTAACATGACGACCTATGTGATTTCGGCAGAACTTTTGAACCCTTAAGTTTGAGCTTGTGGGCTGACGTTCGACACACTCGATCGTTGCGAAACCACCTTTCAGATGAGGTCGCTTCCAAGCCTCTCGGAGGTCGTGCGGCTGAAACACGAGCGTCGAAGCATTCCGTTTCGCTCCAGTAGTTGGCCTTGATTGACTAAATTGAAACATGACGACCTATGTGATTTCGGCAGAACTTTTGAACCCTTAAGTTTGAGCTAGTGGGCTGACGTTTGACACACTCGATCGTTGTGAATCCACCTTTCAGATGAGGTCTCTTCCAATCCTCTCGGAGTTCGTGGAGCCGAAACACGAGCTTCGAAGCATTCCGTTTCGCTCCAGTAGTTGCCTTTATTGACTAAATTGAAATATGACGACCTATGTGATTTCGGCAGAACTTTTGAACCCTTAAGTTTGAGCTAGTGGGCTGACGTTTGACACACTCGATCGTTGTGAATCCACCTTTCACATGAGGTCTCTTCCAATCCTCTCGGAGTTCGTGCAGCCGAAACACGAGCTTCGAAGCATTCCGTTTCGCTCCAATAGTAGGCCTTTCTCGACTGAATTGTAACATGACGACCTATGTGATTTCGGCAGAACTTTTGAACCCTTAAGTTTGAGATTGTGGGCTGACGTTCGACACACTCGATCGTTGTGAATCCACCTTTCAGATGAGGTCTCTTCCAAGCCTCTCGGAGGTCGTGCAGCCGAAACACGAGCTTCGAAGCATTCCGTTTCGCTCCAGGAGTAGGCCTTTATTGACTAAATTGTCACATGATGACCTTTGTGATTTCGGCAGAACTTTTGAACATTTAAGTTTGAGCTAGTAGACTGACATTCGACACACTCGATCGTTTTGAATCCACCTTTCAGATGAGGTCTCTTGCAATCCTCTCGGAGTTCGTGCGGCCGAGCGGCGACTGTCAAAGCATTCAGTTTCGCTCCAGTCGTAGGCCTTTATTGACTAAATTGTAACATGTCGACCTATGTGATTTCGGCAGAACTTTAGAACCCTTAAGTTTGAGCTAGTAGGCTGACATTCGACACACTCGATCGTTTTGAATCCACCTTTCAGATGAGGTCTCTTCCAAGCCTCTCGGAGGTTGTGCGGCTGAAACACGAGCGTCGAAGCATTCCGTTTCGCTCCAGTAGTAGGCCTTTATTGACTAAATTGAAACATGACGACCTATATGATTTCGGCAGAACTTTTGAACCCTTAAGTTTGAACTAGTGGGCTGACGTTCGACACACTCGATCGTTGTGAATCCACCTTTCAGATGAGGTCTCTTCCAAGCCTCTCTGAGGTCGTGCGGCTGAAACACGAGCATCGAAGCATTCCGTTTCGCTCCAGTAGTAGGCCTTTATTGACTAAATTGAAACATGACGACTTTTGTGATTTCGGCAGAACTTTGGAACCCTTAAGTTTGAGCTAGTGGGCTGACGTTCGACACACTCGATCGTTGTGAAACCACCTTTCATATGAGGTCTCTTCCAATCCTCTCGGAGTTCGTGCAGCCGAAACACGCGCTTCGAAGCATTCCGTTTCGCTCCAATAGTAGGCCTTTCTTGACTAAATTGTAACATGACGACCTATGTGATTTCGGCAGAACCTTTGAACCCTTAAGTTTGAGATTGTGGGCTGACATTCGACACACTCGATCGTTGTGAATCCACCTTTCAGATGAGGTCTCATCCAAGCCTCTCTGAGGTCGTGCGGCCGAAACACAAGCGTCGAAGCATTCCGTTTCGCTCCAATAGTAAGCCTTTCTTGACTAAATTGTAACATGACGACCTATGTGATTTCGGCAGAACTTTTGAACCCTTAAGTTTGAGATTGTGGGCTGACGTTCGACACACTCGATCGTTGTGAATCCACCTTTCAGATGAGGTCTCTTCCAAGCCTCTCGGAGGTCGTGCAGCCGAAACACGAGCTTCGAAGCATTCCGTTTCGCTCCAGGAGTAGGCCTTTATTGACTAAATTGTCACATGATGACCTTTGTGATTTCGGCAGAACTTTTGAACCTTTAAGTTTGAGCTAGTAGAGTGACATTCGACACACTTGATCGTTTTGAATCCACCTTTAAGATGAGGTCTCTTGCAATCCTCTCGGAGTTCGTGCGGCCGAGCGGCGACTGTCAAAGTATTCAGTTTCGCTCCAGTCGTAGGCCTTTATTGACTAAATTGTAATATGTCGACCTATGTGATTTCGGCAGAACTTTAGAACCCTTAAGTTTGAGCTAGTAGGCTGACATTCGACACACTCGATCGTTTTGAATCCACCTTTCAGATGAGGTCTCTTCAAAGCCTCTCGGAGGTCGTGCGGCTGAAACACGAGCGTCGAAGCATTCCGTTTCGCTCCAGTAGTAGGCCTATATTGACTAAATTGTAACATGACGACCTATGTGATTTCGGCAGAACTTTTGAACCCTTAAGTTTGAGCTCGTGAGCTGACTTCGACGCACTCGATCGTTTTGAATCCACCTTTCAAATGAGGTCTCTTCCAATCCTCTCGGAGGTCGTGCGGCTGAAACACGAGCGTTGAAGCATTCCGTTTCGCTCCAGGAGTAGGCCTTTATTGACTAAATTGTCACATGATGACCTTTGTGATTTTGGCAGAACTTTTGAACCTTTAAGTTTGAGCTAGGAGATTGACATTCGACACACTCGATCGTTTTGAATCCACCTTTCAGATGAGGTCTCTTGCAGTCGTCTCGGAGTTCGTGCGGCCGAGCGGCGACGGTCAAAGCATTCAGTTTCGCTCCAGTAGTAGGCCTTTATTGACTAAATTGTCACATGATGACCTATGTGATTTCGGCAGAAATTTAGAACCCTTAAGTTTGAGCTAGTAGGCTGACCTTCGAGACACTCGATCGTTTTGAATCCACCTTTCAGATGACGTCTTTTCCAAGCTTCTCGGAGGTCGTGCGGCCGAAACACGAGCGTCGAATCATTCCGTTTAGCTCCAGTAGGAAGCTTTTATTGACTAAATTGTAACATGACGACCTGTGTGATTTAGGCAGAACTTTTGAACCCTTAAGTTTGAGCTTGTGGGCTGACGTTCGACACACTCGATCGTTGTGAATCCACCTTTCAGATGAGGTCTCTTCCAAGCGTCTCGGAGGTCGTGCGGCTCAAACACGAGCGTCGAAGCCTTCCGTTTCGCTCCAGTAGTTGGCCTTTATTGACTAAATTGAAACATGACGACCTATGTGATTTCGGCAGAACTTTTGAACCCTTAAGTTTGAGCTTGTGGGCTGACGTTCGACACACTCGATCGTTGTGAATCCACCTTTCAGATGAGGTCTCTTCCAAGCCTCTCAGAGGTCGTGCGGCCGAAACACGAGCGTCGAATCATTCCGTTTCCCTCCAGTAGTAGGCCTATATTGACTAAATTGTAACATGTCGACCTATGTGATTTCGGCAGAACTTTAGAACCCTTAAGTTTGAACTAGTAGGCTGACATTCGACACACTCGATCGTTTTGAATCCACCTTTCAGATGACGTCTTTTCCAAGCTTCTCGGAGATCGTGCGGCCGAAACACGAGCGTCTAACCATTCCGTTTAGCTCCAGTAGGAAGACTTTATTGACTAAATTGTAACATGACGACCTATGTGATTTAGGCAGAACTTTTGAACCTTTAAGTTTGAGCTAGTAGACTGACATTCGACACACTCGATCGTTTTGAATCCACCTTTCAGATGAGGTCTCTTCCAAGCCTCTCGGAGGTCGTGCGTCTGAAACACGAGCGTCGAAGCATTCCGTTTCGCTCCAGTAGTAGGCCTTTATTGACTAAATTGAAACATGACGACCTATGTGATTTCGGCAGAACTTTTGATCCCTTAAGTTTGAGCTAGTGGGCTGACCTTCGACACACTCGATCGTTGTGAATCCACCTTTCAGATGATGTCTCTTCCAATCCTCTCGGAGTTCGTGCAGCCGAAACACGAGCTTCGAAGCATTCCGTTTCGCTCCAGTAGTTGGCCTTTATTGACTAAATTGTAACATGACGACCTATGTGATTTATGCAGAACTTTTGAACCCTTAAGTTTGAACTAGTGGGCTGACGTTCGACACACTCGATCGTTGGGAATCCACCTTTCAGATGCGGTCTCTTCCAAACCTCTCGTAGGTCGTGCGGCCGAAACACGAGCGTCGAAGCATTCCGTTTCGCTCCAGGACTAGTCCTTTGACTAAATTGTAACATGACGACCTATGTGATTTCGGCAGAACTTTTGAACCCTTAAGTTTGAGCTTGTGGGCTGACGTTCGACACACTCGATCGTTGTGAATCCACCTTTCAGATGAGGTCTCTTCCAAGCCTCTCGGAGGTCGTGCGGCTGAAACACGAGCATCGAAGCATTCCGTTTCGCTCCAGTAGTAGGCCTTTACTGACTAAATTGAAACATGACGACCTATGTGATTTCGGCAGAACCTTTGAACCCTTAAGTTTGAGATTGTGGGCTGACATTCGACACACTCGATCGTTGTGAATCCACCTTTCAGATGAGGTCTCTTCCAAGCCTCTCTGAGGTCGTGCGGCCGAAACACAAGCGTCGAAGCATTCCGTTTCGCTCCAGTCGTAGGCCTTTATTGACTAAATTGTAACATGACGACCGATATGATTTCGGCAGAACTTTTGAACCCTTAAGTTTGAGATTGTGGGATGACGTTCGACACACTCGATCGTTGTGAATCCACCTTTCAGATGAGGTCTCTTCCAAGCCTCTCGTAGGTCCTGCGACCGAAACACGAGCGTCGAAGCATTCCGTTTCGCTCCAGTACTAGTCCTTTATTGACTAAATTGTAACATGACGAGCTATGTGATTTTGGCAGAACTTTTGAACCCTTAAGTTTGAGCTTGTGGGCTGACGTTCGACACACTCGATCGTTGTGAATCCACTTTTCAGATGAGGTCTCTTCCAAGCCTCTCGGAGGTCGTGCGGCTGAAACACGAGCGTCGAAGCATTCCGTTTCGCTCCAGTAGTTGGCCTTTATTGACTAAATTGAAACATGACGACCAATGTGATTTCGGCAGAACTTTTGAACCCTTACGTTTGAGCTAGTGGGCTGACGTTCGACACACTCGATCGTTGTGAATCCACCTTTCAGATGAGGTCTCTTCCAATCCTCTCGGAGGTCGTGCGGCTGAAACACGAGTGTCGAAGCATTCCGTTTCGCTCCAGTAGTAGGCCTATATTGACTAAATTGTAACATGACGACCGATGTGATTTCGGCAGAACTTTAGAACGCTTAAGTTTGAGCTAGTACGCTGACCTTCGAAACACTCGATCGTTTTGAATCCACCTTTCAGATGACGTCTTTTCCAAGCTTCTCGGAGATCGTGCGGCCGAAACACGAGCGTCGAACCATTCCGTTTAGCTCCAGTAGTAGGCCTTTATTGACTAAATTGAAACATGACGACCTATGTGATTTCGGCAGAACTTTTGATCCCTTAAGTTTGAGCTAGTGGGCTGACCTTCGACACACTCGATCGTTGTGAATCCACCTTTCAGATGATGTCTCTTCCAATCCTCTCGGAGTTCGTGCAGCCGAAACACGAGCTTCGAAGCATTCCGTTTCGCTCCAGGACTAGTCCTTTGACTAAATTGTAACATGACGACCGATATGATTTCGGCAGAACATTTGAACCCTTAAGTTTGAGATTGTGGGCTGACGTTCGACACACTCGATCGTTGTGAATCCACCTTTCAGATGAGGTCTCTTCCAATCCTCTCGGAGTTCGTGCAGCCGAGACACGAGCTTCGAAGCATTCCGTTTCGCTCCAATAGTAGGCCTTTCTTGACTAAATTGTAACATGACGACCTATGTGATTTCGGCAGAACTTTAGAACCCTTAAGTTTGAGATTGTGGGCTGACGTTCGACACACTCGATCGTTGTGAATCCACCTTTCAGATGAGGTCTCTTCTAAGCCTCTCGGAGGTCGTGCAGCCGAAACACGAGCTTCGAAGCATTCCGTTTCGCTCCAGGAGTAGGCCTTTATTGACTAAATTGTAACATGTCGACCTATGTGATTTCGGCAGAACTTTAGAACCCTTAAGTTTGAACTAGTAGGCTGACATTCGACACACTCGATCGTTTTGAATCCACCTTTCAGATGAGGTCTCTTCCAAGCCTCTCGGAGGTCGTGCGGCTGAAACACGAGCATCGAAGCATTCCGTTTCGCTCCAGTAGTAGGCCTTTATTGACTAAATTGAAACATGACGACTTTTGTGATTTCGGCAGAACTTTTGAACCTTTAAGTTTGAGCTAGTAGACTGACATTCGACACACTCGATCGTTTTGAATCCACCTTTCAGATGAGGTCTCTTGCAATCCTCTCGGAGTTCGTGCAGCCGAAACACGAGCTTCGAAGCATTCCGTTTCGCTCCAATAGTAGGCCTTTCTTGACTAAATTGTAACATGACGACCTATGTGATTTCGGCAGAACTTTTGAACCCTTAAGTTTGAGATTGTGGGCTGACGTTTGACACACTCGATCGTTGTGAATCCACCTTTCAGATGAGGTCTCTTCTAAGCCTCTCGGAGGTCGTGCAGCCGAAACACGAGCTTTGAAGCATTCCGTTTCGCTCCAGGAGTAGGCCTTTATTGACTAAATTGTCACATGATGACCTTTGTGATTTCGGCAGAACTTTTGAACCTTTAAGTTTGAGCTAGTAGACTGACATTCGACACACTCGATCGTTTTGAATCCACCTTTCAGATGAGGTCTCTTGCAATCCTCTCTGAGTTCGTGCGGCCGAGCGGCGACTGTCAAAGCATTCAGTTTCGCTCTAGTAGTAGGCCTTTATTGACTAAATTGAAACATGACGACCTATGTGATTTCGGCAGAACTTTTGAACCCTTAAGTTTGAACTAGTGGGCTGACGTTCGACACACTCGATCGTTGTGAATCCACCTTTCAGATGAGGTCTCTTCCAAGCCTCTCGGAGGTCGTGCGGCTGAAACACGAGCATCGAAGCATTCCGTTTCGCTCCAGTAGTAGGCCTTTATTGACTAAATTGAAACATGACGACTTTTGTGATTTCGGCAGAACTTTGGAACCCTTAAGTTTGAGCTAGTGGGCTGACGTTCGACACACTCGATCGTTGTGAATCCACCTTTCAGATGATGTCTCTTCCAATCCTCTCGGAGTTCGTGCAGCCGAAACACGAGCTTCGAAGCATTCCGTTTCGCTCCAGGACTAGTCCTTTGACTAAATTGTAACATGACGACCTATGTGATTCCGGCAGAACCTTTGAACCCTTAAGTTTGAGATTGTGGGCTGACATTCGACACACTCGATCGTTGTGAATCCACCTTTCAGATGAGGTCTCTTCCAAGCCTCTCGGAGGTCGTGCGGCCGAAACACAAGCGTCGAAGCATTCCGTTTCGCTCCAGTCGTAGGCCTTTATTGACTAAATTGTAACATGACGACCGATATGATTTCGGCAGAACTTTTGAACCCTTAAGTTTGAGATTGTGGGCTGACGTTCGACACACTCGATCGTTGTGAATCCACCTTTCATATGAGGTCTCTTCCAAGCCTCTCGTAAGTCGTGCGACCGAAACACGAGCGTCGAAGCATTCCGTTTCGCTCCATTACTAGTCCTTTATTGACTAAATTGTAACATGACGACCTATGTGATTTCGGCAGAACTTTTGAACCCTTAAGTTTGAGCTTGTGGGCTGACGTTCGACAAACTCGATCGTTGTGAATCCACCTTTCAGATGAGGTCTCTTCCAAGCCTCTCGGAGGTCGTGCGGCTGAAACACGAGCGTCGAAGCATTCCGTTTCGCTCCAGTAGTTGACCTTTATTGACTAAATTGAAACATGACGACCTATGTGATTTCGGCAGAACTTTTGAACCCTTAAGTTTGAGCTAGTGGGGTGACGTTTGACACACTCGATCGTTGTGAATCCACCTTTCAGATGAGGTCTCTTCCAATCCTCTCGGAGTTCGTGCAGCCGAAACACGAGCTTCGAAGCATTCCGTTTCGCTCCAATAGTAGGCCTTTCTTGACTAAATTGTAACATGACGACCTATGTGATTTCGGCAGAACTTTTGAACCCTTAAGTTTGAGATTGTGGGCTGACGTTCGACACACTCGATCGTTGTGAATCCACCTTTCAGATGAGGTCTCTTCTAAGCCTCTCGGAGGTCGTGCAGCCGAAACACGAGCTTCGAAGCATTCCGTTTCGCTCCAGGAGTAGGCCTTTATTGACTAAATTGTCACATGATGACCTTTGTGATTTCGGCAGAACTTTTGAACCTTTAAGTTTGAGCTAGTAGACTGACATTCGACACACTCGATCGTTTTGAATCCACCTTTCAGATGAGGTCTCTTGCAATCCTCTCGGAGTTCGTGCGGCCGAGCGGCGACTGTCAAAGCATTCAGTTTCGCTCCAGTCGTAGGCCTTTATTGACTAAATTGTAACATGTCGACCGATATGATTTCGGCAGAACTTTTGAACCCTTAAGTTTGAGATTGTGGGCTGACGTTCGACACACTCGATCGTTGTGAATCCACCTTTCAGATGAGGTCTCTTCCAAGCCTCTCGTAAGTCGTGCGACCGAAACACGAGCGTCGAAGCATTCCGTTTCGCTCCAGTACTAGTCCTTTATTGACTAAATTGTAACATGACGACCTATGTGATTTCGGCAGAACTTTTGAACCCTTAAGTTTGAGCTTGTGAGCTGACGTTCGACACACTCGATCGTTGTGAAACCACCTTTCAGATGAGGTCTCTTCCAAGCCTCTCGGAGGTCGTGCGGCTGAAACACGAGCGTCGAAGCATTCCGTTTCGCTCCAGTAGTTGGCCTTTATTGACAAAATTGAAACATGACGACCTATGTGATTTCAGCAGAACTTTTGAACCCTTAAGTTTGAGCTAGTGGGCTGACGTTTGACACACTCAATTGTTGTGAATCCACCTTTCAGATGAGGTCTCTTCCAATCCTCTCGGAGTTCGTGCAGCTGAAACACGAGCTTCGAAGCATTCCGTTTCGCTCCAATAGTAGGCCTTTCTTGACTAAATTGTAACATGATGACCTTTGTGATTTCGGCAGAACTTTTGAACCTTTAAGTTTGAGCTAGTAGACTGACATTCGACACACTCGATCGTTTTGAATCCACCTTTCAGATGAGGTCTCTTGCAATCCTCTCGGAGTTCGTGCGGCCGAGCGGCGACTGTCAAAGCATTCAGTTTCGCTCCAGTCGTAGGCCTTTATTGACTAAATTGTAACATGTCGACCTATGTGATTTCGGCAGAACTTTAGAACCCTTAAGTTTGAGCTAGTAGGCTGACATTCGACACACTCGATCGTTTTGAATCCACCTTTCAGATGAGGTCTCTTCCAAGCCTCTCGGAGGTCGTGCGGCTGAAACACGAATGTCGAAGCATTCCGTTTCGCTCCAGTAGTAGGCCTTTATGGACTAAATTGAAACATGACGACCAATGTGATTTCGGAAGAACTTTTGAACCCTTAATTTTGAACTAGTGGGCTGACGTTTGACACACTCGATCGTTGTGAATCCACCTTTCAGATGAGGTCTCTTCCAAGCCTCTCGGAGGTCGGCTGAAACACGAATGTCGAAGCATTCCGTTTCGCTCCAGTAGTAGGCCTTTATTGACTAAATTGAAACATGACGACCTATGTGATTTCGGAAGAACTTTTGAACCCTTAATTTTGAACTAGTGGGCTGACGTTTGACACACTCGATCGTTGTGAATCCACCTTTCAGATGAGGTCTCTTCCAAGCCTCTCGGAGGTCGTGCGGCCGAAACACGAGCGTCGAAGCATTCCGTTTCGCTCCAATAGTAGGCCTTTCTTGACTAAATTGAAACATGACGACTTTTGTGATTTCGGCAGAACTTTGGAACCCTTAAGTTTGAGCTAGTGGGCTGACGTTCGACACACTCGATCGTTGTGAATCCACCTTTCATATGAGGTCTCTTCCAATCCTCTCGGAGTTCGTGCGGCTGAAACACGAGCGTCGAAGCATTCCGTTTCGCTCCAGTAGTTGACCTTTATTGACTAAATTGAAACATGACGACCTATGTGATTTCGGCAGAACTTTTGAACCCTTAATTTTGAACTAGTGGGCTGACGTTTGACACACTCGATCGTTGTGAATCCACCTTTCAGATGAGGTCTCTTCCAAGCCTCTCGGAGGTCGGCTGAAACACGAATGTCGAAGCATTCCGTTTCGCTCCAGTAGTAGGCCTTTATTGACTAAATTGAAACATGACGACCTATGTGATTTCGGCAGAACTTTTGAACCCTTAAGTTTGAGCTAGTGGGCTGACGTTTGACACACTCGATCGTTGTGAATCCACCTATCAGATGAGTTCTCTTCCAAGCCTCTCGGAGGTCGTGCAGCCGAAACACGAGCTTCGAAGCATTCCGTTTCGCTCCAGGAGTAGGCCTTTATTGACTAAATTGTCACATGATGAACTTTGTGATTTCGGCAGAACTTTTGAACCTTTAAGTTTGAGCTAGTAGACTGACATTCGACACACTCGATCGTTTTGAATCCACCTTTCAGATGAGGTCTCTTGCAATCCTCTCGGAGTTCGTGCGGCCGAGCGGCGACTGTCAAAGCATTCAGTTTCGCTCCAGTCGTAGGCCTTTATTGACTAAATTGTAACATGTCGACCTATGTGATTTCGGCAGAACTTTAGATCCCTTAAGTTTGAGCTAGTAGGCTGACATTCGACACACTCGATCGTTTTGAATCCACCTTTCAGATGAGGTCTCTTCCAAGCCTCTCGGAGGTCGTGCGGCTGAAACACGAGCGTCGAAGCATTCCGTTTCGCTCCAGTAGTAGGCCTTTATTGACTAAATTGAAACATGACGACCTATGTGATTTCGGCAGAACTTTTGATCCCTTAAGTTTGAGATTATGGGCTGACGTTCGACACACTCGATCGTTGTGAATCCACCTTTCAGATGAGGTCTCTTCCAAGCCTCTCGGAGGTCGTGCGGCCGAAACACAAGCGTCGAAGCATTCCGTTTCGCTCCAGTCGTAGGCCTTTATTGACTAAATTGTAACATGACGACCGATATTGTTTCGGAAGAACTTTTGAACCCTTAAGTTTGAGATTGTGGGCTGACGTTCGACACACTCGATCGTTGTGAATCCACCTTTCAGATGAGGTCTCTTCCAAGCCTGTCGTAAGTCGTGCGACCGAAACACGAGCGTCGAAGCATTCCGTTTCGCTCCATTACTAGTCCTTTATTGACTAAATTGTAACATGACGACCTATGTGATTTCGGCAGAACTTTTGAACCCTTAAGTTTGAGCTTGTGGGCTGACGTTCGACACACTCGATCGTTGTGAATCCACCTTTCAGATGAGGTCTCTTGCAAGCATCTCGGAGGTCGTGCGGCTGAAACACGAGCGTCGTAGCATTCCGTTTCGCTCCAGTAGTTGGCCTTTATTGACTAAATTGAAACATGACGACCTATGTGATTTCGGCAGAACTTTTGAACCCTTAAGTTTGAGATTGTGGGCTGACGTTCGACACACTCGATCGTTGTGAATCCACCTTTCAGATGAGGTCTCTTCCAAGCCTCTCGGAGGTCGTGCAGCCGAAACACGAGCTTCGAAGCATTCCGTTTCGCTCCAGGAGTAGGCCTTTATTGACTAAATTGTCACATGATGACCTTTGTGATTTCGGCAGAACTTTTGAACCTTTAAGTTTGAGCTAGTAGACTGACATTCGACACACTCGATCGTTTTGAATCCACCTTTCAGATGAGGTCTCTTGCAATCCTCTCGGAGTTCGTGCGGCCGAGCGGCGACTGTCAAAGCATTCAGTTTCGCTCCAGTCGTAGGCCTTTATTGACTAAATTGTAACATGTCGACCTATGTGATTTCGGCAGAACTTTTGAACCCTTAAGTTTGAACTAGTGGGCTGACGTTCGACACACTCGATCGTTGTGAATCCACCTTTCAGATGAGGTCTCTTCCAAGCCTCTCGGAGGTCGTGCGGCTGAAACACGAGCATCGAAGCATTCCGTTTCGCTCCAGTAGTAGGCCTTTATTGACTAAATTGAAACATGACGACTTTTGTGATTTCGGCAGAACTTTGGAACCCTTAAGTTTGAGCTAGTGGGCTGACGTTCGACACACTCGATCGTTGTGAATCCACCTTTCAGATGAGGTCTCTTCCAATCCTCTCGGAGTTCGTGCAGCCGAAACACGAGCTTCGAAGCATTCCGTTTCGCTCCAGTAGTTGGCCTTTCTTGACTAAATTGTAACATGACGACCTATGTGATTTCGGCAGAACTTTTGATCCCTTAAGTTTGAGATTATGGGCTGACGTTCGACACACTCGATCGTTGTGAATCCACCTTTCAGATGAGGTCTCTTCCAAGCCTCTCGGAGGTCGTGCGGCCGAAATACAAGCGTCGAAGCATTCCGTTTCGCTCCAGTCGTAGGCCTTTATTGACTAAATTGTAACATGACGACCGATATGATTTCGGCAGAACTTTTGAACCCTTAAGTTTGAGATTGTGGGCTGACGTTCGACACACTCGATCGTTGTGAATCCACCTTTCAGATGAGGTCTCTTCCAATCCTATCGGAGTTCGTGCAGCCGAAACACGAGCTTCGAAGCATTCGGTTTCGCTCCAATAGTAGGCCTTTCTTGACTAAATTGTAACATGACGACCTATGTGATTTCGGCAGAACCTTTGAACCCTTAAGTTTGAGATTGTGGGCTGACATTCGACACACTCGATCGTTGTGAATCCACCTTTCAGATGAGGTCTCTTCCAAGCCTCTTTGAGGTCGTGCGGCCGAAACACAAGCGTCGAAGCATTCCGTTTCGCTCCAGTTGTAGGCCTTTATTGACTAAATTGTAACATGACGACCGATATGATTTCGGCAGAACTTTTGAACCCTTAAGTTTGAGATTGTGGGTTGACGTTCGACACACTCGATCGTTGTGAATCCACCTTTCAGATGAGGTCTCTTCCAAGCCTCTCGTAAGTCGTGCGACCGAAACACGAGCGTCGAAGCATTCCGTTTCGCTCCAGTACTAGTCCTTTATTGACTAAATTGTAACATGACGACCTATGTGATTTCGGCAGAACTTTTGAACCCTTAAGTTTGAGCTTGTGGGCTGACGTTCGACACACTCGATCGTTGTGAAACCACCTTTCAGATGAGGTCTCTTCCAAGCCTCTCGGAGGTCGTGCAGCTGAAACACGAGCGTCGAAGCATTCCGTTTCGCTCCAGTAGTTGGCCTTTATTGACTAAATTGAAACATGACGACCTATGTGATTTCGGCAGAACTTTTGAACACTTAAGTTTGAGCTAGTAGGCTGACATTTGACACACTCGATCGTTTTGAATTCACCTTTCAGATGAGGTCTCTTCCAAGCCTCTCGGAGGTCGTGCGGCTGAAACACGAGCGTCGAAGCATTCCGTTTCGCTCCAGTAGTAGGCCTTTATTGACTAAATTGAAACATGACGACCTATGTGATTTCGGAAGAACTTTTGAACCCTTAATTTTGAACTAGTGGGCTGACGTTTGACACACTTGATCATTGTGAATCCACCTTTCAGATGAGGTCTCTTCCAAGCCTCTCGGAGGTCGTGCGGCCGAAACACGAGCGTCGAATCATTCCGTTTCGCTCCAGTAGTAGGCCTTTATTGACGAAATTGAAACATGACGACCTATGTGATTTCGGCGGAACTTTTGATCCCTTAAGTTTGAGCTTGTGGGCTGACCTTCGACACACTCGATCGTTGTGAATCCACCTTTCAGATGAGGTCTCTTCCAAGCCTCTCGGAGGTCGTGCAGCCGAAACACGAGCTTCGAAGCATTCCGTTTCGCTCCAGGAGTAGGCCTTTATTGACTAAATTGAAACATGACGACCTATATGATTTCGGCAGAACTTTTGAACCCTTAAGTTTGAACTAGTGGGCTGACGTTCGACACACTCGATCGTTGTGAATCCACCTTTCAGATGAGGTCTCTTCCAAGCCTCTCGGAGGTCGTGCGGCTGAAACACGAGCATCGAAGCATTCCGTTTCGCTCCAGTAGTAGGCCTTTATTGACTAAATTGAAACATGACGACTTTTGTGATTTCGGCAGAACTTTGGAACCCTTAATTTTGAGCTAGTGGGCTGACGTTCGACACACTCGATCGTTGTGAATCCACCTTTCATATGAGGTCTCTTCCAATCCTCTCGGAGTTCGTGCAGCCGAAACACGAGCTTCGAAGCATTCCGTTTCGCTCCAATAGTAGGCCTTTCTTGACTAAATTGTAACATGACGACCTATGTGATTTCGGCAGAACCTTTGAACCCTTAAGTTTGAGATTGTGGGCTGACATTCGACACACTCGATCGTTGTGAATCCACCTTTCAGATGAGGTCTCTTCCAAGCCTCTCGTAAGTCGTGCGACCGAAACACGAGCGTCGAAGCATTCCGTTTCGCTCCAGTACTAGTCCTTTATTGAGTAAATTGTAACATGACGACCTATGTGATTTCGGCAGAACTTTTGAACCATTAAGTTTGAGCTTGTGGGCTGACGTTCGACACACTCGATCGTTGTGAAACCACCTTTCAGATGAGGTCTCTTCCAAGCCTCTCGGAGGTCGTGCGGCTGAAACACGAGCGTCGAAGCATTCCGTTTCGCTCCAGTAGTTGGCCTTTATTGACTAAATTGAAACATGACGACCTATGTGATTTCGGCAGAACTTTTGAACCCTTAAGTTTGAGATTGTGGGCTGACGTTCGACACACTTGATCGTTGTGAATCCACCTTTCAGATGAGGTCTCTTCCAAGCCTCTCGGAGGTCGTGCAGCCGAAACACGAGCTTCGAAGCATTCCGTTTCGCTCCAGGAGTAGGCCTTTATTGACTAAATTGTCACATGATGACCTTTGTGATTTCGGCAGAACCTTTGAACCTTTAAGTTTGAGCTAGTAGACTGACATTCGACACACTTGATCGTTTTGAATCCACCTTTCAGATGAGGTCTCTTGCAATCCTCTCGGAGTTCGTGCGGCCGAGCGGCGACTGTCAAAGCATTCAGTTTCGCTCCAGTCGTAGGCCTTTATTGACTAAATTGTAACATGTCGACCTATGTGATTTCGGCAGAACTTTTGAACCCTTAAGTTTGAACTAGTGGGCTGACGTTCGACACACTCGATCGTTGTGAATCCACCTTTCAGATGAGGTCTCTTCCAAGCCTCTCGGAGGTCGTGCGGCTGAAACACGAGCATCGAAGCATTCCGTTTCGCTCCAGTAGTAGGCCTTTATTGACTAAATTGAAACATGACGACTTTTGTGATTTCGGCAGAAAATTGGAACCCTTAAGTTTGAGCTAGTGGGCTGACGTTCGACACACTCGATCGTTGTGAATCCACCTTTCAGATGAGGTCTCTTCCAATCCTCTCGGAGTTCGTGCAGCCGAAACACGAGCTTCGAAGCATTCCGTTTCGCTCCAGTAGTTGGCCTTTCTTGACTAAATTGTAACATGACGACCTATGTGATTTCGGCAGAACTTTTGATCCCTTAAGTTTGAGATTATGGGCTGACGTTCGACACACTCGATCGTTGTGAATCCACCTTTCAGATGAGGTCTCTTCCAATCCTATTGGAGTTCGTGCAGCCGAAACACGAGCTTCGAAGCATTCGGTTTCGCTCCAATAGTAGGCCTTTCTTGACTAAATTGTAACATGACGACCTATGTGATTTCGGCAGAACCTTTGAACCCTTAAGTTTGAGATTGTGGGCTGACATTCGACACACTCGATCGTTGTGAATCCACCTTTCAGATGAGGTCTCTTCCAAGCCTCTCTGAGGTCGTGCGGCCGAAACACAAGCGTCGAAGCATTCCGTTTCGCTCCAGTCGTAGGCCTTTATTGACTAAATTGTAACATGACGACCGATATGATTTCGGCAGAACTTTTGAACCCTTAAGTTTGAGATTGTGGGTTGACGTTCGACACACTCGATCGTTGTGAATCCACCTTTCAGATGAGGTCTCTTCCAAGCCTCTCGTAAGTCGTGCGACCGAAACACGAGCGTCGAAGCATTCCGTTTCGCTCCAGTACTAGTTATTTATTGACTAAATTGTAACATGACGACCTATGTGATTTCGGCAGAACTTTTGAACCCTTAAGTTTGAGCTTGTGGGCTGACGTTCGACACACTCGATCGTTGTGAAACCACCTTTCAGATGAGGTCTCTTCCAAGCCTCTCGGAGGTCGTGCAGCTGAAACACGAGCGTCGAAGCATTCCGTTTCGCTCCAGTAGTTGGCCTTTATTGACTAAATTGAAACATGACGACCTATGTGATTTCGGCAGAACTTTTGAACCCTTAAGTTTGAGCTAGTGGGCTGACGTTTGACACACTCGATCGTTGTGAATCCACCTTTCAGATGAGGTCTCTTCCAAGCCTCTCGGAGGTCGTGCAGCCGAAACACGAGCTTCGAAGCATTCCGTTTCGCTCCAGGAGTAGGCCTTTATTGACTAAATTGTCACATGATGAACTTTGTGATTTCGGCAGAACTTTTGAACCTTTAAGTTTGAGCTAGTAGACTGACATTCGACACACTCGATCGTTTTGAATCCACCTTTCAGATGAGGTCTCTTGCAATCCTCTCGGAGTTCGTGCGGCCGAGCGGCGACTGTCAAAGCATTCAGTTTCGCTCCAGTCGTAGGCCTTTATTGACTAAATTGTAACATGTCGACCTATGTGATTTCGGCAGAACTTTAGAACCCTTAAGTTTGAGCTAGTAGGCTGACATTCGACACACTCGATCGTTTTGAATCCACCTTTCAGATGAGGTCTCTTCCAAGCCTCTCGGAGGTCGTGCGGCTGAAACACGAGCGTCGAAGCATTCCGTTTCGCTCCAGTAGTAGGCCTTTATTGACTAAATTGAAACATGACGACCTATGTGATTTCGGAAGAACTTTTGAACCCTTAATTTTGAACTAGTGGGCTGATGTTTGACACACTCGATCATTGTGAATCCACCTTTCAGATGAGGTCTCTTCCAAGCCTCTCGGAGGTCGTGCGGCCGAAACACGAGCGTCGAATCATTCCGTTTCGCTCCAGTAGTAGGCCTTTATTGACGAAATTGAAACATGACGACCTATGTGATTTCGGCGGAACTTTTGATCCCTTAAGTTTGAGCTTGTGGGCTGACGTTCGACACACTCGATCGTTGTGAAACCACCTTTCAGATGAGGTCTCTTCCAAGCCTCTCGGAGGTCGTGCAGCTGAAACACGAGCGTCGAAGCATTCCGTTTCGCTCCAGTAGTTGGCCTTTATTGACTAAATTGAAACATGACGACCTATGTGATTTCGGCAGAACTTTTGAACCCTTAAGTTTGAGCTAGTGGGCTGACGTTTGACACACTCGATCGTTGTGAATCCACCTTTCAGATGAGATCTCTTCCAAGCCTCTCGGAGGTCGTGCAGCCGAAACACGAGCTTCGAAGCATTCCGTTTCGCTCCAGGAGTAGGCCTTTATTGACTAAATTGTCACATGATGAACTTTGTGATTTCGGCAGAACTTTTGAACCTTTAAGTTTGAGCTAGTAGACTGACATTCGACACACTCGATCGTTTTGAATCCACCTTTCAGATGAGGTCTCTTGCAATCCTCTCGGAGTTCGTGCGGCCGAGCGGCGACTGTCAAAGCATTCAGTTTCGCTCCAGTCGTAGGCCTTTATTGACTAAATTGTAACATGTCGACCTATGTGATTTCGGCAGAACTTTAGAACCCTTAAGTTTGAGCTAGTAGGCTGACATTCGACACACTCGATCGTTTTGAATCCACCTTTCAGATGAGGTCTCTTCCAAGCCTCTCGGAGGTCGTGCAGCCGAAACACGAGCTTCGAAGCATTCCGTTTCGCTCCAGTAGTAGGCCTTTATTGACTAAATTGAAACATGACGACCTATGTGATTTCGGAAGAACTTTTGAACCCTTAATTTTGAACTAGTGGGCTGATGTTTGACACACTCGATCATTGTGAATCCACCTTTCAGATGAGGTCTCTTCCAAGCCTCTCGGAGGTCGTGCGGCCGAAACACGAGCGTCGAATCATTCCGTTTCGCTCCAGTAGTAGGCCTTTATTGACGAAATTGAAACATGACGACCTATGTGATTTCGGCGGAACTTTTGATCCCTTAAGTTTGAGCTTGTGGGCTGACGTTCGACACACTCGATCGTTGTGAATCCACCTTTCAGATGAGGTCTCTTCCAAGCCTCTCGGAGGTCGTGCGGCTCAAACACGAGCGTCGAAGCCTTCCGTTTCGCTCCAGTAGTTGGTCTTTATTGACTAAATTGAAACATGACGACCTATGTGATTTCGTCAGAACTTTTGAACCCTTAAGTTTGAGATTGTGGGCTGACGTTCGACACACTCGATCGTTGTTAATCCACCTTTCAGATGAGGTCTCTTCCAAGCCTCTCGGAGGTCGTGCAGCCGAAACACGAGCTTCGAAGCATTCCGTTTCGCTCCAGGAGTAGGCCTTTATTGACTAAATTGAAACATGACGACCTATATGATTTCGGCAGAACTTTTGAACCCTTAAGTTTGAACTAGTGGGCTGACGTTCGACACACTCGATCGTTGTGAATCCACCTTTCAGATGAGGTCTCTTCCAAGCCTCTCGGAGGTCGTGCGGCTGAAACACGAGCATCGAAGCATTCCGTTTCGCTCCAGTAGTAGGCCTTTATTGACTAAATTGAAACATGACGACTTTTGTGATTTCGGCAGAACTTTGGAACCCTTAATTTTGAGCTAGTGGGCTGACGTTCGACACACTCGATCGTTGTGAATCCACCTTTCATATGAGGTCTCTTCCAATCCTCTCGGAGTTCGTGCAGCCGAAACACGAGCTTCGAAGCATTCCGTTTCGCTCCAATAGTAGGCCTTTCTTGACTAAATTGTAACATGACGACCTATGTGATTTCGGCAGAAGCTTTGAACCCTTAAGTTTGAGATTGTGGGCTGACATTCGACACACTCGATCGTTGTGAATCCACCTTTCAGATGAGGTCTCTTCCAAGCCTCTCGTAAGTCGTGCGACCGAAACACGAGCGTCGAAGCATTCCGTTTCGCTCCAGTACTAGTCCTTTATTGAGGAAATTGTAACATGACGACCTATGTGATTTCGGCAGAACTTTTGAACCCTTAAGTTTGAGCTTGTGGGCTGACGTTCGACACACTCGATCGTTGTGAAACCACCTTTTAGATGAGGTCTCTTCCAAGCCTCTCGGAGGTCGTGCGGCTGAAACACGAGCGTCGAAGCATTCCGTTTCGCTCCAGTAGTTGGCCTTTATTGACTAAATTGAAACATGACGACCTATGTGATTTCGGCAGAACTTTTGAACCCTTAAGTTTGAGATTGTGGGCTGACGTTCGACACACTTGATCGTTGTGAATCCACCTTTCAGATGAGGTCTCTTCCAAGCCTCTCGGAGGTCGTGCAGCCGAAACACGAGCTTCGAAGCATTCCGTTTCGCTCCAATAGTCGGCCTTTCTTGACTAAATTGTAACATGACGACCTATGTGATTTCGGCAGAACTTTTGAACCCTTAAGTTTGAGATTGTGGGCTGACGTTCGACACACTTGATTGTTGTGAATCCACCTTTCAGATGAGGTCTCTTCCAAGCCTCTCGGAGGTCGTGCAGCCGAAACACGAGCTTCGAAGCATTCCGTTTCGCTCCAGGAGTAGGCCTTTATTGACTAAATTGTCACATGATGACCTTTGTGATTTCGGCAGAACCTTTGAACCTTTAAGTTTGAGCTAGTAGACTGACATTCGACACACTTGATCGTTTTGAATCCACCTTTCAGATGAGGTCTCTTGCAATCCTCTCGGAGTTCGTGCGGCCGAGCGGCGACTGTCAAAGCATTCAGTTTCGCTCCAGTCGTAGGCCTTTATTGACTAAATTGTAACATGTCGACCTATGTGATTTCGGCAGAACTTTAGAACCCTTAAGTTTGAGCTTGTAGGCTGACATTCGACACACTCGATCGTTTTGAATCCACCTTTCAGATGAGGTATCTTCCAAGCCTCTCGGAGGTCGTGCGGCTGAAACACGAGCGTCGAAGCATTCCGTTTCGCTCCAGTAGTAGGCCTTTATTGACTAAATTGAAACATGACGACCTATGTGATTTCGGAAGAACGTTTGAACCCTTAATTTTGAACTAGTGGGCTGACGTTTGACACACTCGATCGTTGTGAATCCACCTTTCAGATGAGGTCTCTTCCAAGCCTCTCGGAGGTCGTGCGGCCGAAACACGAGCGTCGAAGCATTCCGTTTCGCTCCAGTAGTAGGCCTATATTGACTAAATTGTAACATGACGACCTATGTGATTTCGGCAGAACTTTTGAACCCTTAAGTTTGACCTTGTAGGCTGACATTCGACACACTCGATCGTTTTGAATCCACCTTTCAGATGACGTCTTTTCCAAGCCTCTCAGAGGTCCTGCGGCCGAAACACGAGCGTCGAAGCATTCCGTTTCGCTCCAGTAGGAGGCCTTTATTGACTAAATTGTAACATGACAACCTATGTGACTTTGGCAGGACTTTTTAGCGCTTACTTTTTACCTCGTGCGCTCAGATTCGAAACACACGATCGGTGGGAATCCAGGTTTCAGGGGAGGCCTCCCCCGAGTCTCTGGACGGCTGTGGGGCCGAAGGGCGAGCGTCAAAGCACTCGGTTTCGCTCCAGTAGTAGGCCTTTATTGACGAAATTGTAACATGACGACCTATGTGACTTTGGCAGGACTTTTTAGCGCCTACGTTTGAGCTAGTGGGCTAAGATTTGAAACAAACGATCGGTGGGAATCCAGCTTTCAGGGGAGGCCTCCCCCGAGTCTCTGGACGGCTGTGGGGCCGAACGGCGAGCGTCAAAGCACTCAGTTTCTCTCCAGTAGTAGGCCTTTCTTGAGTAAATTGTAACATGACGACCTATGTGATTTTAGCAGGACTTTTTAGCGCCTACTTTTCAGCTACTGGGCTAAGATTTGAAACAAACGATCGGTGGGAATCCAGCTTTCAGGGGAGGCCTCTTCCAAGCCTCTCGGAGGTCGTGGGGCTGAACGGCGACCGTCAAAGCACTCGGTTTCGCTCGAGTACCATGACGACCGATTTGACTTCGGCACGACTTTAGGTCGCTTAATTTCAGCCTAGCGGGCTAGGAATTCACACAGACAAGCCTTGGGAATCCAGCTTTCAAGGGAGGCCTCTTCCAAGCCTCTTAGAGGTTGTGGGCCCGAACGGCGAGCGTTAAAGCACTCGGTTTCTCTCAAGTAGTAGGCCTTTATTGACTAAATTGTAACATGACAACCTATGTGACTTTGGCAGGACTTTTTAGCGCTTACTTTTCAGCTTCTGGGCTAAGATTTGAAACAAACGATCGGTGGGAATCCAGCTTTCAGGGGAGACCTCCCCCGAGTCTCTGGACGGCTGTGGGGCCGAGCAGCAAGCGTTCAAGCACTCAGTTTCGCTCGAGTACCATGACGACCGATTTGACTTCGTTATGACTTTAGGTTGCTTCATTTCAGCCTAGCGGGCTAGGAATTCACACAGAAAATCCTTGGGAATCCAGCTTTCAGGGGAGGTCTCTTCCAAGGCGCTCAGAGGTCGTGGGGCCGAGCGGCGAGCGTTAAAGCACTCGGTTTCGCTCCCGTAGTAGGCCTTTATTGACTAAATTGTAACATGAGGACCTACGTGATTTTGGCAGGACTTTTTAGCGCTTACTTATGAGCTAGTGGGCTAAGATTTGAAACAAATTATGGGTGGGAATCCAGCTTTCAGGGGAGTCCTCCCCCGAGTCTCTGGACGGCTGTGGGGCCGAACGGCGAGCGTCAAAGCACTCGGTTTCGCTCCAGTAGTAGGCCTTTATTGACTAAATTGTAACATGACAACCTATGTGACTTTGGCAGGACTTTTTAGCGCTGACGTTTGAGCGAGTGCGCTAAGATTTGAAACAAACGATCGGTGGGAATCCAGCTTTCAGGGGAGGCCACTTCCAAGCCTCTCAGAGGTCGTGGGGCCTAACGGCGAGCGTCAAAGCACTCGGTTTCGCTCCCGTAGTAGGCCTTTATTGACTAAATTGTAACATGACAACCTATGTGACTTTGGCAGGACTTTTTAGCGCTTACTTTTTACCTCGTGCGCTCAGATTTGAAACACACGATCGGTGGGAATCCAGGTTTCAGGGGAGGCCTCCCCCGAGTCTCTGGACGGCTGTGGGGCCGAAGGGCGAGCGTCGAAGCATTCCGTTTCGCTCCAGTAGTTGGCCTTTATTGACTAAATTGAAACATGACGACCTATGTGATTTCGGCAGAAGTTTTGAACCCTTAAGTTTGAGCTAGTGGGCTGATGTTTGACACACTCGATCGATGTGAATCCACCTTTCAGATGAGGTCTCTTCCAAGCCTCTCGGAGGTCGTGCAGCCGAAACACGAGCTTCGAAGCATTCCGTTTCGCTCCAGGAGTAGGCCTTTATTGACTAAATTGTCACATGATGAACTTTGTGATTTCGGCAGAACTTTTGAACCTTTAAGTTTGAGCTAGTAGACTGACATTCGACACACTCGATCGTTTTGAATCCACCTTTCAGATGAGGTCTCTTGCAATCCTCTCGGAGTTCGTGCGGCCGAGCGGCGACTGTCAAAGCATTCAGTTTCGCTCCAGTCGTAGGCCTTTATTGACTAAATTGTAACATGTCGACCTATGTGATTTCGGCAGAACTTTAGAACCCTTAAGTTTGAGCTAGTAGGCTGACATTCGACACACTCGATCGTTTTGAATCCACCTTTCAGATGAGGTCTCTTCCAAGCCTCTCGGAGGTCGTGCGGCTGAAACACGAGCGTCGAAGCATTCCGTTTCGCTCCAGTAGTAGGCCTTTATTGACTAAATTGAAACATGACGACCTATGTGATTTCGGAAGAACTTTTGAACCCTTAATTTTGAACTAGTGGGCTGAGATTTGACACACTCGATCATTGTGAATCCACCTTTCAGATGAGGTCTCTTCCAAGCCTCTCGGAGGTCGTGCGGCCGAAACACGAGCGTCGAATCATTCCGTTTCGCTCCAGTAGTAGGCCTTTATTGACGAAATTGAAACATGACGACCTATGTGATTTCGGCGGAACTTTTGATCCCTTAAGTTTGAGCTTGTGGGCTGACGTTCGACACACTCGATCGTTGTGAAACCACCTTTCAGATGAGGTCTCTTCCAAGCCTCTCGGAGTTCGTGCAGCTGAAACACGAGCGTCGAAGCATTCCGTTTCGCTCCAGTAGTTGGCCTTTATTGACTAAATTGAAACATGACGACCTATGTGATTTCGGCAGAACTTTTGAACCCTTAAGTTTGAGCTAGTGGGCTGACGTTTGACACACTCGATCGTTGTGAATCCACCTTTCAGATGAGATCTCTTCCAAGCCTCTCGGAGGTCGTGCAGCCGAAACACGAGCTTCGAAGCATTCCGTTTCGCTCCAGGAGTAGGCCTTTATTGACTAAATTGTCACATGATGAACTTTGTGATTTCGGCAGAACTTTTGAACCTTTAAGTTTGAGCTAGTAGACTGACATTCGACACACTCGATCGTTTTGAATCCACCTTTCAGATGAGGTCTCTTGCAATCCTCTCGGAGTTCGTGCGGCCGAGCGGCGACTGTCAAAGCATTCAGTTTCGCTCCAGTCGTAGGCCTTTATTGACTAAATTGTAACATGTCGACCTATGTGATTTCGGCAGAACCTTAGAACCCTTAAGTTTGAGCTAGTAGGCTGACATTCGACACACTCGATCGTTTTGAATCCACCTTTCAGATGAGGTATCTTCCAAGCCTCTCGGAGGTCGTGCGGCTGAAACACGAGCGTCGAAGCATTCCGTTTCGCTCCAGTAGTAGGCCTTTATTGACTAAATTGAAACATGACGACCTATGTGATTTCGGAAGAACGTTTGAACCCTTAATTTTGAACTAGTGGGCTGACGTTTGACACACTCGATCGTTGTGAATCCACCTTTCAGATGAGGTCTCTTCCAAGCCTCTCGGAGGTCGTGCGGCCGAAACACGAGCGTCGAAGCATTCCGTTTCGCTCCAGTAGTAGGCCTATATTGACTAAATTGTAACATGACGACCTATGTGATTTCGGCAGAACTTTTGAACCCTTAAGTTTGAGCTTGTAGGCTGACATTCGACACACTCGATCGTTTTGAATCCACCTTTCAGATGACGTCTTTTCCAAGCCTCTCAGAGGTCCTGCGGCCGAAACACGAGCGTCGAAGCATTCCGTTTCGCTCCAGTAGGAGGCCTTTATTGACTAAATTGTAACATGACAACCTATGTGACTTTGGCAGGACTTTTTAGCGCTTACTTTTTACCTCGTGCGCTCAGATTCGAAACACACGATCGGTGGGAATCCAGGTTTCAGGGGAGGCCTCCCCCGAGTCTCTGGACGGCTGTGGGGCCGAAGGGCGAGCGTCAAAGCACTCGGTTTCGCTCCAGTAGTAGGCCTTTATTGACTAAATTGTAACATGACGACCTATGTGACTTTGGCAGGACTTTTTAGCGCCTACGTTTGAGCTAGTGGGCTAAGATTTGAAACAAACGATCGGTGGGAATCCAGCTTTCAGGGGAGGCCTCCCCCGAGTCTCTGGACGGCTGTGGGGCCGAACGGCGAGCGTCAAAGCACTCAGTTTCTCTCCAGTAGTAGGCCTTTCTTGAGTAAATTGTAACATGACGACCTATGTGATTTTAGCAGGACTTTTTAGCGCCTACTTTTCAGCTACTGGGCTAAGATTTGAAACAAACGATCGGTGGGAATCCAGCTTTCAGGGGAGGCCTCTTCCAAGCCTCTCGGAGGTCGTGGGGCCGAACGGCGACCGTCAAAGCACTCGGTTTCGCTCGAGTACCATGACGACCGATTTGACTTCGGCACGACTTTAGGTCGCTTAATTTCAGCCTAGCGGGCTAGGAATTCACACAGACAAGCCTTGGGAATCCAGCTTTCAAGGGAGGCCTCTTCCAAGCCTCTTAGAGGTTGTGGGCCCGAACGGCGAGCGTTAAAGCACTCGGTTTCTCTCAAGTAGTAGGCCTTTATTGACTAAATTGTAACATGACAACCTATGTGACTTTGGCAGGACTTTTTAGCGCTTACTTTTCAGCTTCTGGGCTAAGATTTGAAACAAACGATCGGTGGGAATCCAGCTTTCAGGGGAGACCTCCCCCGAGTCTCTGGACGGCTGTGGGGCCGAGCAGCAAGCGTTCAAGCACTCAGTTTCGCTCGAGTACCATGACGACCGATTTGACTTCGTTATGACTTTAGGTTGCTTCATTTCAGCCTAGCGGGCTAGGAATTCACACAGAAAATCCTTGGGAATCCAGCTTTCAGGGGAGGTCTCTTCAAAGCCGCTCAGAGGTCGTGGGGCCGAGCGGCGAGCGTTAAAGCACTCGGTTTCGCTCCCGTAGTAGGCCTTTATTGACTAAATTGTAACATGACGACCTACGTGATTTTGGCAGGACTTTTTAGCGCTTACTTATGAGCTAGTGGGCTAAGATTTGAAACAAATTATGGGTGGGAATCCAGCTTTCAGGGGAGTCCTCCCCCGAGTCTCTGGACGGCTGTGGGGCAGAGCGGCGAGCGTTAAAGCACTCAGTTTCGCTCCAGTAGTAGGCCTTTATTGACTAAATTGTAACATGACGACCTATGTGATTTTGGCAGGACGTTTTAGCGCTTACGTTTGAGCTAGTGGGATAAGATTTAAAACAAACGATCGGTGGGAATCCAGCTTTCAGGGGAGGCCACTTCCAAGCCTCTCAGAGGTTGTGGGGCCTAACGGCGAGCGTCAAAGCACTCGGTTTCGCTCCCGTAGTAGGCCTTTATTGACTAAATTGTAACATGACAACCTATGTGACTTTGGCAGGACTTTTTAGCGCTTACTTTTTACCTCGTACGCTCAGATTTGAAACACACGATCGGTGGGAATCCAGGTTTCAGGGGAGGCCTCCCCCGAGTCTCTGGACGGCTGTGGGGCCGAAGGGCGAGCGTCAAAGCACTCGGTTTCGCTCCAGTAGTAGGCCTTTATTGACTAAATTGTAACATGACGACCTATGTGACTTTGGCAGGACTTTATAGCGCTTACTTTTGAGCTAGTGGGCTAAGATTTGAAACAGACGATCGGTGGGAATCCAGCTTTCAGGGGAGGCCTCCCCCGAGTCTCTTGACGTCTGTGGGGCCGAACGGCGAGCGTCAAAGCACTCGGTTTCGCTCCAGTAGTAGGCCTTTATTGACTAAATTGTAACATGACGACCTATGTGATTTTGGCAGGACGTTTTAGCGCTTACTTTTGAGCTAGTGGGCTAAGATTTGAAAAAAAAAACGATCGGTGGGAATCCAGCTTTCAGGGGAGGCCTCCCCCGAGTCTCTGGACGGCTGTGGGGCCGAGCGGCGAGCGTTAAAGCACTCAGTTTCGGTCCTGTAGGAGGCCTTTTTCGACGAAATTGTAACATGACGACCTATGTGATTTTGGCAGGACCTTTTAGCGCCTACTTTTCAGCTACTGGGCTAAGATTTGAAACAAACGATCGGTGGGAATCCAGTTTCAGGGGAGGCCTCTTCCAAGCCTCTCAGAGGTCGTGGGCCCGAACGGCGAGCGTTAAAGCACTCGGTTTCTCTCAAGTAGTAGGCCTTTATTGACTAAATTGTAACATGACAACCTATGTGACTTTGGCAGGACTTTTTAGCGCCTACGTTTGAGCTAGTGGGCTACGATTTGAAACAAACGATCGGTGGGAATCCAGCTTTCAGGGGAGACCTCCCCCGAGTCTCTGGACGGCTGTGGGGCCGAGCAGCAAGCGTTCAAGCACTCAGTTTCGCTCGAGTACCATGACGACCGATTTGACTTCGGCATGACTTTAGGTTGCTTCATTTCAGCCTAGCGGGCTAGGAATTCACACAGAAAATCCTTGGGAATCCAGCTTTCAGGGGAGGTCTCTTCCAAGCCGCTCAGAGGTCGTGGGGCCGAGCGGCGAGCGTCAAAAAACTCGGTTTCTCTCCAGTAGTAGGCCTTTCTTGAGTAAATTGTAACATGACGACCTACGTGATTTTGGCAGGACTTTTTAGCGCTTACTTATGAGCTAGTGGGCTAAGATTTGAAACAAATTATGGGTGGGAATCCAGCTTTCAGGGGAGTCCTCTTCCAAGCCTCTCGGAGGTCGTGGGGCCGAACGGCGAGCGTCAAAGCACTCGGTTTCGCTCCAGTAGTAGGCCTTTATTGACTAAATTGTAACATGACAACCTATGTGACTTTGGCAGGACTTTTTAGCGCTTACGTTTGAGCGAGTGGGCTAAGATTTGAAACAAATTATGGGTGGGAATCCAGCTTTCAGGGGAGTCACCCCCCGAGTCTCTGGACGGCTGTGGGGCAGAGCGGCGAGCATTAAAGCACTCAGTTTCGCTCCAGTAGTAGGCCTTTATTGACTAAATTGTAACATGACGACCTATGTGATTTTGGCAGGACGTTTTAGCGCTTACGTTTGAGCTAGTGGGATAAGATTTAAAACAATCGATCGGTGGAAATCCAGCTTTCAAGGGAGGCCTCTTCCAAGCCTCTCGGAGGTCGTGGGGCCGAACGGCGAGCGTCAAAGCACTCGGTTTCGCTCCAGTAGTAGGCCTTTATTGACTAAATTGTAACATGACAACCTATGTGACTTTGGCAGGACTTTTTAGCGCTTACGTTTGAGCGAGTGCGCTAAGATTTGAAACAAACGATCGGTGGGAATCCAGCTTTCAGGGGAGGCCACTTCCAAGCCTCTCAGAGGTCGTGGGGCCTAACGGCGAGCGTCAAAGCATTCGGTTTCGCTCCCGTAGTAGGCCTTTATTGACTAAATTGTAACATGACAACCTATGTGACTTTGGCAGGACTTTTTAGTGCTTACTTTTTACCTCGTGCGCTCAGATTTTGAACAAACGATCGGTGGGAATCCAGCTTTCAGGGGAGTCCTCCCCCGAGTCTCTGGACGGCTGTGGGGCCGAGCGGCGAGCGTTAAAGCACTCAGTTTCGGTCCAGTGGGAGGCCTTTATTGGCTAAATTGTAACATGACGACCTATGTGATTTTGGCAGGACTTCTTAGCGCCTACTTTTCAGCTACTGGGTTAAGATTTGAAACAAATGATCGGTGGGAATCCAGCTTTCAGGGGAGGCCTCTTCCAAGCATCTCGGAGGTCGTGGGGCCGAACGGCGAGCGTCAAAGCACTCGGTTTCGCTCCAGTAGGAGGCCTTTATTGACTAAATTGTAACATGACGACCTACGTGATTTTGGCAGGACGTTTTAGCGCTTACTTATGAGCTAGTGGGCTAAGATTTGAAACAAATTATGGGTGGGAATCCAGCTTTCAGGGGAGTCCTCCCCCGAGTCTCTGGACGGCTGTGGGGCAGAGCGGCGAGCGTTAAAGCACTCAGTTTCGCTCGAGTACCATGACGACCGATTTGACTTCGGCATGACTTTAGGTCGCTTAATTTCAGCCTAGCGGGCTAGGAATTCACACAGACAATCATTTGGAATCCACGTTTCAGGGGAGGCCTCTTCCAAGCCTCTCGGAGGTCGTGGGGCCGAACGGCGAGCGTCATAGCATTTGGTTTCTCTCCAGTAGTAGGCCTTTATTGACTAAATTGTAACATGACGACCTATGTGACTTTGGCAAGACTTTCTAGCGCCTACTTTTGAGCTAGTGGGCTAAGATTTGAAACAAAGGATCGGTGGGAATCCAGCTTTCAGAGGAGGCCTCTTCCAAGCCTCTCGGAGGTCGTGGGCCCGAACGGCGAGCGTCAAAGCACTCGGTTTCGCTCCCGTAGTAGGCCTTTATTGACTAAATTGTAACATGACAACCTATGTGACTTTGGCGGGACTTTTTAGCGCTTACTTTTGAGCTAGTGGGCTAAGATTTGAAACAAACGATCGGTGGGAATCCAGCTTTCAGGGGAGGCCTTCCCCGAGTCTCTGAAAGGCTGTGGGGCCGAGCGGCGAGCGTTAAAGCACTCAGTTTCGGTCCAGTAGTAGGCCTTTATTGACTAAATTGTAACATGACGACCTATGGGATTTTGGCAGGACTTTTTAGCGCCTACTTTTCAGCTACTGGGCTAAGATTTGAAACAAACGATCAGTGGGAATCCAGCTTTCAGGGGAGGCCTCCCCCGAGTCTCTGGACGGCTGTAGGGCCGAACGGCGAGCTTCAAAGCACTCGATTTCTCTCCAGTACTAGGCCTTTATTGACTAAATTGTAACATGACGACCGATGTGATTTTGGCAGGACTTTTTAGCACCTACTTTTCAGCTACTGGGCTAAGATTTGAAACAAACGATCGGTGGGAATCCAGCTTTCAGGGGAGGTCTCTTCCAAGCCTGTCAGAGGTCGTGGGGCCGAACGGCGAGCGTCAAAGCACTCGGTTTCTCTCCAGTAGTAGGCCTTTATTGACTAAATTGTAACATGACAACCTATGTGATTTTGGCAGGACTTTTTAGCGCTTACTTTTGAGCTAGTTGGCTAAGATTTGAAACAAACGATCGGTGGGAGTCCAGCTTTCAGGGGAGCCCTCCCCCGAGTCTCTGGATTGCTGAGGGGCCGAACGGCGAGCGTCAAAGCACTCGGTTTCTCTCCAGTCGTAGGCCTTTATTGACTAAATTGTAACATGACGACCTATGTGATTTTGGCAGGACTTTTTAGCGCCTACTTTTCATCTACTGGGCGAAGATTTGAAACAAACGATCGGTGGGAATCCAGCTTTCAGGGGAGGCCTCTTCCAAGCCTCTCGGAGGTCGTGGGGCCGAACGACGAGCGTCAAAGCACTCGTTTTCGCTCCAGTAATAGGCCTTTATTGACTAAATTGTACCATGACGACCTATGTGACTTTGGCATGACTTTTTAGCGCCTACTTTTGAGCTAGTGGGCTAAGATTTGAAACAAACGATAGGTGGGAATCCAGCTTTCAGGGGAAGCCTCCCCCGAGTCTCTGGACGGCTGTGGGGCCGAGCGGCGAGCGTTAAAGCACTCAGTTTCGCTCGAGTACCATGACGACCGATTTGACTTCGGCACGGCTATAGGTCGCATAATTTCAGCCTAGCGGGCTAGGAATTCACACAGACAATCCTTCGGAATCCAGCTTTCAGGGGAGGCCTTTTCCAAGCCTCTCAGAGGTCGTGGGGCCGAACGGCGAGCGTCATAGCATTCGGTTTCTCTCCAGTAGTAGGCCTTTATTGACTAAATTGTAACATGACGACCAATGTGACTTTGGCAAGACTTTTTTGCGCCTACTTTGAGCTAGTGGGCTAAGATTTGAAACAAACGATCGGTGGGAATCCAGCTTTCAGGGGAGGCCTCCCCCGAGTCTCTGGATGGCTGTGGGGCCGAGCGGCGAGCGTTAAAGCACTCAGTTTTGGTCCAGTCGGAGGCCTTTATTGGCTAAATTGTAACATGACGACCTATGTGATTTTGGCAGGACTTTTTAGCGCCTACTTTTCAGCTACTGGGCTAAGATTTGAAAGTAACGATCGGTGGGAATCCAGCTTTCAAGGGAGGCCTCTTCCAAGCCTCTCGGAGCCCGTGGAGCCGAACGGCGACCGTCGAAGCACTCGGTTTCGCTCCAGTAGTAGGCCTTTATTGACTAGATTGTAACATGACGACCTTTGTGATTTTGGCAGGACTTTATAGCGCTTACGTTTGAGCTTGTGGGCTAATATTCAAAACAAACGATCGGTGGGAATCCAGCTTTCAGGGGAGGCCTCTTCCAAGTCTCTCGGAGGTTGTGGGGCCGAACGGCGAGCGTCAAAGCACTCTGTTTCGCTCCAGTAGTAAGCCTTTATTGACTAAATTGTAACATGACGACCTATGTGACTTTGGCAGGACTTTTTAGCGCCTACTTTTCAGCTACTGGGCTAAGATTTGAAACAAACGATCGATCATAAATGCTGACTTTATAGTTGTATCTTGGAATGATATGTTTAAGTAACCAATTAGATTCAAGATGCACCTGAATTAAGTGAAAAAGAAAGTTTCACCTAAATTAATGTTTAAAAGCAAATATTTCTGAATGGTTAAAGGCAAAAATATTGTACCTAAAAGGGAAATACAACCGAACTGTACTTATGTACTGTACTGGATGAAGAAAAAGAAAAGTTGAAGCCCATGTAACATTTATGCACAATGTGAACAATGAATTCAGTGATCTGTTTGGGTACCACTAGAGGGAGCCAGCATACCACAAGTGGTACTCATACCACACTTTGAGAGTCAGTGTTTCAAGGCAGAGTTGTGTGCAGAAATGCTGCACTCACATTTTTTTTTAAGGGTATAAATATGATGCGTTCAAGAACACAATTAGTTGTCTTGCATCTGAACTAAGAAATGATTTCTTTGACTCCAATCAAGTATTAACTAATATTTTGCAATTTTTTTTTTTTGTCCAATTAAAAGACATAACTCCCACATGCAGTGTATTCATTTGCATGTATTTACATGATACATTGTGACTCTGAACTTACATAAATGTATGACTGCCTCATGTTATTACAAATACACAAAAAATTGATAGATAGCTACTTTTGAATTCAGAAGTGACATAAAAGTTTGTTTGTTTTTCAACTTTCGGCCTTTATTGACTAAATTGTAACATGACGACCTATGTGATTTTGGCAGGACTTTTTAGCGCTTACCTTTGAGCTAGTGGGCTAAGATTTGAAACAAACGATCGGTGGGAATCCAGCTTTCAGGGGAGGCCTCCCCCGAGTCTCTGGATGGCTGTGGGGCCGAACGGTGAGCGTCAAACCACTCGGTTTCTCTCCAGTACTAGGCCTTTATTGAGTAAATTGTAACATGACGACCTATGTGATTTTGGCAGGACTTTTTAGCGCCTACTTTTCACCTACTGGGGTAAGATTTGAAACAAACGATCGGTGGGAATCCAGCTTTCAGGGGAGGCCTCCCCCGAGTCTCTGGGCGGCTGTGGGGCCGAACGGCAAGCGTCAAAGCACTCGGTTTCTCTCCAGTACTAGGCCTTTATTGACTAAATTGTAACATGACGACCTATGTGATTTTGGCAGGACGTTTTAGCGCCTACTTTTCAGCTACTGGGCTAAGATTTAAAACAAACGATCGGTGGGAATCCAGCTTTAAGGGGAGGCCTCCCCCGAGCCTCTGGACGGCTGTGGGGCCGAATGGCGAGCGTCAAGGCACTCGGTTTCTCTCCAGTACTAGGCCTTTATTGACTAAATTGTAACATGACGACCTATGTGACTTTGGCAGGACTTTTTAGCGCCTACTTTTCAGCTACTGGGCTAAGATTTGAAACAAACGATCGGTGGGAATCCAGCTTTCAGGGGAGGCCTCCCCTGACTCTCTGGACAGCTGTGGGGCCGAGCGGCGAGCGTTTAACCACTCAGTTTCGCTCGAGTACCATGACGACCGATTTGAATTCGGCACGACTTTAGGTCGCTTAATTTCAGCCTAGCGAGCTAGGAATTCACACAGACAATCCTTGGGAATCCAGATTTCAGGAGAGCCCTCTTTCAAGCCTCTCAGAGGTTGTGGGGCCGAACGGCGAGCGTCAAAGCACTCGGTTTCTCTCCAGTAGTAGGCGTTTATTGACTAAATTGTAACATGACGACCTATGTGATTTTGGCAGGACTTTGTAGCGCTTACCTTTGAGCTAGTGGGCTAAGATTTGAAACACTCGATCGGTGGGAATCCAGCTTTCAGGGGAGGCCTCCCCCGAGTCTCTGGACGGCTGTGGGGGCGAACGGCGAGCGTCAAAGCACTCGGTGTCTCTCCAGTAGTTGGCCTTTATTGACTAAATTGTAACATGACGACCTATGTGATTTTGGCAGGACTTTTTAGCGCCTACTTTTCAGCTACTGGGCGAAGATTTGAAGCAAACGATCGGTGGGAATCCAGCTTCAGGGGAGGCCTCTTCCAAGCCTCTCGGAGGTCGTGGGGGCGAACGGCAAGCGTCAAAGCACTCGTTTTCGCTCCAGTAGTAGGCCTTTATTGACTAAATTGTAACATGACGACCTACGTGATTTTGGCAGGACTTTTTAGCGCTTACTTATGAGCTAGTGGGCTAAGATTTGAAACAAATTATGGGTGGGAATCCAGCTTTCAGGGGAGTCCTCTTCCAAGCCTCTCGGAGGTCGTGGGGCCGAACGGCGAGCGTCAAAGCACTCGGTTTCGCTCCAGTAGTAGGCCTTTATTGACTAAATTGTAACATGACAACCTATGTGACTTTGGCAGGACTTTTTAGTGCTTAATTTTTACCTCGTGCGCTCAGATTTGGAACAAACGATCGGTGGGAATCCAGCTTTCAGGGGAGTCCTCCCCCGAGTCTCTGGACGGCTGTGGGGCCGAGCGGCGAGCGTTAAAGCACTCAGTTTCGGTCCAGTAGGAGGCCTTTATTGGCTAAATTGTAACATGACGACCTATGTGATTTTGGCAGGACTTCTTAGCGCCTACTTTTCAGCTACTGGGCTAAGATTTGAAACAAATGATCGGTGGGAATCCAGCTTTCAGGGGAGGCCTCTTCCAAGCATCTCGGAGGTCGTGGGGCTGAACGGCGAGCGTCAAAGCACTCGGTTTCGCTCCAGTAGGAGGCCTTTATTGACTAAATTGTAACATGACGACCTACATGATTTTGGCAGGACTTTTTAGCGCTTACTTATGAGCTAGTGGGCTAAGATTTGAAACAAATTATGGGTGGGAATCCAGCTTTCAGGGGAGTCCTCCCCCGAGTCTCTGGACGGCTGTGGGGCAGAGCGGCGAGCGTTAAAGCACTCAGTTTCGCTCGAGTACCATGACGACCGATTTGACTTCGGCATGACTTTAGGTCGCTTAATTTCAGCCTAGCGGGCTAGGAATTCACACAGACAATCATTTGGAATCCAGCTTTCAGGGGAGGCCTCTTCCAAGCCTCTCATACATCGTGGGGCCGAACGGCGAGCGTCAAAGCATTCAGTTTCGGTCCAGTAGTAGGCCTTTATTGACTAAATTGTAACATGACGACCTATGTGATTTTGGCAGGACTTTTTAGTGCCTACTTTTCAGCTACTGGGCGAAGATTTGAAGCAAACGATCGGTGGGAATCCAGCTTTCAGGGGAGGCCACTTCCAAGCCTCTCAGAGGTCGTGGGGCCTAACGGCGAGCGTCAAAGCACTCGGTTTCGCTCCCGTAGTAGGCCTTTATTGACTAAATTGTAACATGACAACCTATGTGACTTTGGCAGGACTCTTTAGTGCTTACTTTTTACCTCGTGCGCTCAGATTTGGAACAAACGATCGGTGGGAATCCAGCTTTCAGGGGAGTCCTCCCCCGAGTCTCTGGACGGCTGTGGGGCCGAGCGGCGAGCGTTAAAGCACTCAGTTTCGGTCCAGTAGGAGGCCTTTATTGGCTAAATTGTAACATGACGACCTATGTGATTTTGGCAGGACTTCTTAGCGCCTACTTTTCAGCTACTGGGTTAAGATTTGAAACAAATGATCGGTGGGAATCCAGCTTTCAGGGGAGGCCTCTTCCAAGCATCTCGGAGGTCGTGGGGCCGAACGGCGAGCGTCAAAGCACTCGGTTTCGCTCCAGTAGGAGGCCTTTATTGACTAAATTGTAACATGACGACCTACGTGATTTTGGCAGGACTTTTTAGCGCTTACTTATGAGCTAGTGGGCTAAGATTTGAAACAAATTATGGGTGGGAATCCAGCTTTCAGGGGAGTCCTCCCCCGAGTCTCTGGACGGCTGTGGGGCAGAGCGGCGAGTGTTAAAGCACTCAGTTTCGCTCGAGTACCATGACGACCGATTTGACTTCGGCATGACTTTAGGTCGCTTAATTTCAGCCTAGCGGGCTAGGAATTCACACAGACAATCATTTGGAATCCAGGTTTCAGGGGAGGCCTCTTCCAAGCCTCTCGGAGGTCGTGGGGCCGAACGGCGAGCGTCATAGCATTTGGTTTCTCTCCAGTAGTAGGCCTTTATTGACTAAATTGTAACATGACGACCTATGTGATTTTGGCAGGACTTTTTAGCGCCTACTTTTGAGCTACTGGGCTAAGATTTGAAAGAAACGATCGGTGGGAATCCAGCTTTCAGGGGAGGCCTCTTCCAAGCCTCTCGGAGCCCGTGGAGCCGAACGGCGACCGTCGAAGCACTCGGTTTCGCTCCAGTAGTAGGCCTTTATTGACTAGATTGTAACATGACGACCTATGTGATTTTGGCAGGACTTTTTAGCGCCTACTTTTCAGCTACTGGGCTAAGATTTGAAACAAACGATCGGTGTAGAATCCAGCTTTCTGGGGAGGCCTCCCCCGAGTCTCTGGACGGCTCTGGGGCCGAGCGGCGAGCGTTAAAGCACTCAGTTTCGGTCCAGAAGGAGGCCTTTAATGACTAAATTGTAACATGACGACCTATGTGACTTTGGCAGGACTTTTTAGCGCTTACTTTTGAGCTAGTGGGCTAAGATTTGAAACAAACGATCGGTGGGAATCCAGGTTTCAGGGGAGGCCTCCCCCGAGTCTCTGGACAGCTGTGGGGCCGAACGGCGAGCGTCAAAGCACTCGGTTTCTCTCCAGTAGTAGGCCTTTATTGACTAAATTGTAACATGACGACCTATGTGATTTTGGCAGGACTTTTTTGCGCCTACTTTTCAGCCACTGGGCTAAGATTTGAAACAAACGATCGGTGGGAATCCAGCTTTCAGGGGAGGCCTCCCTCGAGTCTCTGGGCGGCTGTGGGGCCGAGCGGCGACCGTTAAAGCACTCAGTTTCGGTCCAGTGATAGGCCTTTATTGACTAAATTGTAACATGACGACCTATGTGATTTTGGCATGACTTTTTTGCGCCTACTTTTCAGCTACTGGGCTAAGATTTGAAACAAACGATCGGTGGGAATCCAGCTTTCAGGGGAGGCCTCCCTCGAGTCTCTGGGCGGCTGTGGGTCCGAGCGGCGACCGTTAAAGCACTCAGTTTCGCTCGAGTACCATGACGACCGATTTGACTTCGGCACGACTTTAGGTCGCTTAATTTAAGCCTAGCGGGCTAGGAATTCACACAGACAAGCCTTGGGAATCCAGCTTTCAAGGGAGGCCTCTTCCAAGCCTCTCGGAGCTCGTGGGGCCGCACGGCGAGCGTCGAAGCACTCGGTTTCGCTCCAGTAGTAACCCTTTATTGACTAAATTGTTACATCACAACCTATGTGATTTTGGCAGGACTTTTTTGCGCCTACTTTTCAGCTACTGGGCTAAGATCTGAAACAAACAATCGGTGGGAATCCAGCTTTCAGGGGAGGCATCTTCCAAGCCTCTCGGAGGTCGTGGGGCCGAACGGCGAGCGTCAAAGCACTCTGTTTCGCTCGAGTACCATGACGACCGATTTGACTTCGGCACGACTTTAGGTCGCTTAATTTCAGCCTAGCGGGCTAGGAATTCACACAGACAATCCTTGGGAATCCAGCTTTCAGGGGAGGCCTCTTCCAAGCCTCTCGGAGGTCGTGGGGCCGAACGGCGAGCGTCATAGCATTCGGTTTCTCTACAGTAGTAGGCCTTTATTGACTAAATTGTAACATGACGACCTATGTGACTTTTGTAAGACTTTTTTGCGCCTACTTTTCAGCTACTAGGCTAAGATTTGAAAGAAACGATCGGTGGGAATCCAGCTTTCAGGGGAGGCCTCTTCCAAGCCTCTCGGAGGTCGTGGGCCCGAACGGCGAGCGTCAAAGCACTCTGTTTCGCTCCAGTAGTAGGCCTTTATTGACTAAATTGTAACATGACAACCTATGTGACTTTGGCAGGACATTTTAGCGCTTACTTTTCACCTAGTGCGCTAAGATTTGAAACAAACGATCGGTGGGAATCCAGCTTTCAGGGGAGTCCTCCCCCGAGTCTCTGGACGGCTGTGGGACCGAGCAGCGAGCGTTAAAGCACTCAGTTTCGGTCCAGTAGGACGCCTTTATTGGCTAAATTGTAACATGACGACCTATGTGATTTTGGCAGGACTTCTTAGCGCCTACTTTTCAGCTACTGGGCGAAGATTTGAAACAAACGATCGGTGGGAATCCAGCTTTCAGGGGAGGCCTCTTCCAAGCCACTCGGAGGTCGTGGGGCCGAACGGCGAGCGTCAAAGCACTCGGTTTCGCTCCAGTAGGAGGCCTTTATTGACTAAATTGTAACATGACAACCTATGTGACTTTGGCAGGACGTTTTAGCGCTTACTTTTGACCTAGTGTGCTAAGATTTGAAACAAACGATCGGTGGGAATCCAGCTTTCAGGGGAGTCCTCCCCCGAGTCTCTGGACGGCTGTGGGGCCGAGCGGCGAGCGTTAAAGCACTCAGTTTCGCTCGAGTACCATGACGACCGATTTGACTTCGGCACGACTTTAGGTCGCATAATTTAAGCCTAGCGGGCTAGGAATTCACACAGACAATCCTTGGGAATCCAGCTGTCAGGGGAGGCCACTTCCAAGCCTCTCAGAGGTCGTGGGGCCTATCGGCGAGCGTCAAAGCACTCGGTTTCTCTCCAGTAGTAGGCCTGAAGTTATGAGTCAAAATAAAAAAAGTGTACAGCAGGCGCTGGGAAGAATTTTTAAGCGATAAAAACTGCAAATGTGAGTAAAACTCCAACCAAAACTTTGGGATTCAAACCACAACCTGCAACTAGTATAAAGGGGAGAGTTTTACTATAAAAAGCAAGAGAATTTACTTGGAAAGCATCCTTTTTGAAGTAAAGAGTCAAAATAAAAAAAGTGTACAGCAGGCGCTGGGAACCATTTTTATGCGATAAAAACTGCAAATGTGTGTAAAACTCCAACCAAAGCTTTGGGATTCAAACCACAACCTGTAACTAGTATAAAGGGGAGAGTTTTACTCTAAAATGCAAGAGAATTTACTTGGAAAGCATCCTTTGTGAAGTTGTGAGTCAAAATAAAAAAATTGTACAGCAGGCGCTGGGAAGCATTTTTAAGCAATAAAAACAGCAAATGTGTGTAAAACTACAACCAAAGCTTTGGGATTCAAACCACTGCCTGTAACTCGTACAAAGGGGTGAGTTTTACTCTAAAAAGCAAGAGACTTTACTGGGAAAGCATCCTTTGTGAAGTTATGAGTTACAATAAAAAAAAGTGTACAGCAGAGGGAGCTGTGAAGCATTTTTAAGCAATAAAAACTGCAAATGTGTGTAAAACTCCAACCAAAGCTTTGGGATTCAAACCACTGCCTGTAACTAGTACAAAGGGGAGAGTTATACTCCAAAAAACAAGAGACTTTACTGGGAAAGCATCCTTTGTGCAGTCATGAGTCAAAATTAAAAAAAGTGTACAGCAGGCGCTGGGAAGCATTTTTAAGCAATAAAAAGAGCAAATGTGTGTAAAACGCCAACCAAAGCTTTGGGATTCAAACCACTGCCTGTAACTAGTATAAAGGGGAGAGTTTTACTCTCAAAACCAAGAGACTTTACTGGGAAAGCATCCTTTGTGAAGTTATGAGTCAAAACAAAAAAAGTGGACAGCAGGCGCTGGGAAGCATTTTTAAGCAATAAAAACAGCAAATGTGTGTAAAACTCCAACCAAAGCTTTGGGATTCAAACCACTGCATGTAACTAGTATAACGGGGTGAGCTATACTCTAAAAAACAAGAGACTTTACTGGGAAAGCATCCTTTGTGAAGTTATGAGTCAAAATAAAAAAAGTGTACAGCAGGCGCTGGGAAGCATTTTTAAGCAATAAAAACAGCAAATGTGTGTAAAACTCCAACCAAAGCTTTGGGATTCAAACCACTGCCTGTAACTAGTATAAAGGGGAGAGTTTTACTCTAAAAAGCAAGAGAATTTACTGGGAAAGCATCCTTTGTGAAGTTATGAGTCAAAATGAAAAAGTTTCAGCAATAAAAACTGCAAATGTTTGTAAAACTCCAACCAAAGCTTTGGGATTCAAACCACTGCCTGTAACGAGTATAAAGGGGAGAGTTTTATTCTAAAAAGCAAGAGAATTTACTAGTAAACCATCCTTTGTGAAGTTATGAGTTACAATAAAAAAAAGTGTACAGCAGAGGGAGCTGGGAAGCATTTTTAAGAAATAAAAACTGCAAATGTGTGTAAAACTCCAACCAAAGCTTTGGGATTCAAACCACTGCCTGTAACGAGTATAAAGGGGAGAGTTTTACTCAAAAAAGCAAGAGAATTTACTGGGAAAGCATCTTTGTGAAGTTATAAGTGAAAATAAAAAAAGTGTACAGCAGGCGCTGGGAAGCATTTTTAAGCAATAAAAACTGCAAATGTGTGTAAAACTCCAACCAAAGCTTTGGGATTCAAACCACTGCTTGTAACTAGTTTTACGGGGAGAGTTATACTCTAAAAAACAAGAGACTTTACTGGGAAAGCATCCTTTGTGAAGTTATGAGTTACAATAAAAAAAGTGTACAGCAGATGCTGGGAAGCATTTTTAAGCAATAAAAACTGCAAATGTGTGTAAAACTCCAACCAAAGCTTTGGGATTCAAACCACTGCCTGTAACTAGTTTTACGGGGAGAGTTATACTCGAAAAAACAAGAGACTTTACTGGGAAAGCATCCTTTGTGAAGTTATGAGTTACAATAAAAAAAGTGTACAGCAGAGGGAGCTGGGAATCATTTTTAAGCAATAAAAACTGCAAATGTTTGTAAAACTCCAACCAAAGCTTTGGGATTCAAACCACTGCCTGTAACTAGTATAAAGGGGAGAGTTTTACTCTAAAAAGCAAGAGAATTTACTGGGAAAGCATCCTTTGTGAAGTTATGAGTCAAAATGAAAAAGTTTCAGCAATAAAAACTGCAAAAGTTTGTGAAACTCCAACCAAAGCTTTGGGATTCAAACCACTGCCTGTAACTAGTATAAAGGGGAGAGTTTTATTCTAAAAAGCAAGGAAATTTACTGGGAAACAATCCTTTGTGAAGTTATGAGTTACAATAAAAAAAGTGTACAGCAGAGGGAGCTGGGAATCATTTTTAAGCAATAAAAACTGCAAATGTTTGTAAAACTCCAACCAAAGCTTTGGGATTCAAACCACTGCCTGTAACTAGTATAAAGGGGAGAGTTTTACTCTAAAAAGCAAGAGAATTTACTGGGAAAGCATCCTTTGTGAAGTTATGAGTCAAAATGAAAAAGTTTCAGCAATAAAAACTGCAAAAGTTTGTGAAACTCCAACCAAAGCTTTGGGATTCAAACCACTGCCTGTAACTAGTATAAAGGGGAGAGTTTACTCTAAAAAGCAAGAGAATGTACTGGGAAAGCATCCTTTGTGAAGTTATGAGTCAAAATAAAAAAAGTGTACAGCAGGCGCTGGGAACCATTTTTAAGCAATAAAAACTGCAAATGTTTGTAAAACTCCAACCAAAGCTTTGGGATTCAAACCACTGCCTGTAACTAGAACAAAGGGGAGAGTTTTACTCTAAAAAGCAAGAGAATGTTCTCTGAAAGTATCCTTTGTGAAGTTATGAGTTTCAATAAAAAAAAGTGTACAGCAGAGGGAGCTGGGGAGCATTTTTAAGCAATAAAAACTGCAAATGTGTGTAAAACTCCAACCAAAGCTTTGGGATTCAAACCACTGCCTGTAACTAGTATAAAGGGGAGAGTTTTACTCTTAAATGCAAGAGAATTTACTTGGAAAGCATCCTTTGTGAAGTTATGAGTCAAAATAAAAAAAGTGTACAGCAGGCGCTGGGAAGCATTTTTAAGCAATAAAAACTGCAAATGTGTGTAAAACTCCAACCAAAGCTTTGGGATTCAAACCACTGCCTGTAACTAGTATAAAGGGGAGAGTTCTACTCTAAAAAGCAAGAGAATTTACTGGGAAAGCATCCTTTGTGAAGTTATGAGTCAAAATAAAAAAAGTGTACAGCAGGCGCTGGGAAGCATTTTTAAGCAATAAAAACTGCAAATGTGTGTAAAACTCCAACCAAAGCTTTGGGATTCAAACCACTGCCTGTAACTAGTATAAAGGGGAGAGTTCTACTCTAAAAAGCAAGATAATTTACTGGGAAAGCATCCTTTGTGAAGTTATGAGTCAAAATAAAAAAAGTGTACAGCAGGCGCTGGGAAGCATTTTTAAGCAATAAAAACTGCAAATGTTTGTAAAACTCCAACCAAAGCTTTGGGATTCAAACCACTGCCCGTAACTAGTATAACGGGGAGAGTTCTACTCCAAAAAACAAGAGACTTTACTTGGAAAGCATCCTTTGTGAAGTAATGAGTCAAAATTAAAAAAATTGTACAGCAGGCGCTGGGAAGGATTTTTAAGCAATAAAAATAGCAAATGTGTGTAAAACTCCATCCAAAGCTTTGGGATTCAAACCACTGCCTGTAACTAGTATAACGGGGAGAGTTCTACTCTAAAAAGCAAGAGACTTTACTGGGAAATCATCCTTTGTGAAGTTATGAGTCAAAATAAAAAATGTGTTCAGCAGGCGCTGGAAAGCATTTTTAAGCAATAAAAACAGCAAATGTGTGTAAAACTCCAACCAAAGCGTTGGTATTCAAACCACTGTCTGTAACTAGTATAAAGGGGAGAGTTCAACTCGAAAAAGCAAGAGAATTTAATGGGAAAGCATCCTTTGTGAAGTTATGAGTCAAAATGAAAAGGTTTCAGCAATAAAAACTGCAAAAGTTTGTAAAACTCCAACCAAAGCTTTGGTATTCAAACCACTGCCTGTAACTAGTATAAAGGGGAGAGTTTTACTCTAAAAAGCAAGAGAATTTACTGGGAAAGCATCCTTTGTGAAGTTATGAGTTACAATAAAAAAAAGTGTACAGCAGAGGGAGCTCGGAAGCATTTTTAAGCAATAAAAACTGCAAATGTGTGTAAAACTCCAACCAAAGCTTTGGGATTCAAATCACTGCCTCTAACTAGTATAAAGGGGAGAGTTTTACTCTAAAAAGCAAGAGAATGTACTCTGAAAGCATCCTTTGTGAAGTTATGAGTTTCAATAAAAAAAAATGTACAGCAGAGGGAGCCGGGGAGCATTTTTAAGCAATAAAAACTGCAAATGTGTGTAAAACTCCAACCAAAGCTTTGGGATTCAAACCACTGCCTGTAACTAGTATAAAGGGGAGAGTTTTACTCTTAAATGCAAGAGAATTTACTTGGAAAGCATCCTTTGTGAAGTTATGAGTCAAAATAAAAAAAGTGTACAGCAGGCGCTGGGAAGGATTTTTCAGCACTTAAAAATGCAAATGCTTGTAAAACTCCAACCAAAGCTTTGGGATTCAAACCACTGCCTGTAACTAGTACAACGGGGAGAGTTCTACTCTCAAAAGCAAGAGACTTTACTGGGAAATCATCCTTTGTGAAGTTATGAGTGAAAATAAATAAAGTGTACAGCAGGCGCCGGGAAGCATTTTTAAGCCATAAAAACTGCAAATCTGTGTAAAACTCCAACCAAAGCTTTGGGATTCAAACCACGGCCTGTAACTAGTATAAAGGGGGGAGTTCTACTCTAAAAAGCAATAGAATTTTCTGGGAAAGCATCCTTTGTGAAGTTATGAGTGAAAATAAAGAAAGTGTACAGCAGGCGCTGGGAAGCATTTTTAAGCAATAAAAACTGCAAATGTGTGTAAAACTCCAACCAAAGCTTTGGGATTCAAACCACTGCCTGTAACTATTATAAAGGGGAGAGTTCTACTCTAAAAAGCAAGAGAATTTACTGGGAAAGCATCCTTTGTGAAGTTATGAGTCAAAATAAAAAAAGTGTACAGCAGGCGCTGGGAAGCATTTTTAAGCAATAAAAACTGCAAATGTGTGTAAAACTCCTATCAAAGCTTTGGGATTCAAACCACTGCCTGTAACTAGTATAAAGGGGAGAGTTTTACTCTTAAATGCAAGAGAATTTACTTGGAAAGCATCATTTGTGAAGTTATGAGTCAAAATAAAAAAAGTGTACAGCAGGCGCTGGGAAGCATTTTTCAGCACTTAAAAATGCAAATGCTTGTAAAACTCCAACCAAAGCTTTGGGATTCAAACCACTGCCTGTAACTAGTATAACGGGGAGAGTTCTACTCTCAAAAGCAAGAGACTTTACTGGGAAATCATCCTTTGTGAAGTTATGAGTGAAAATAAAGAAAGTGTACAGCAGGCGCTGGGAAGCATTTTTAAGCAATAAAAACTGCAAATGTGTGTAAAACTCCAACCAAACCTTTGGGATTCAAATCACTGCCTCTAACTAGTATAAAGGGGAGAGTTTTACTCTAAAAAGCAAGAGAATGTACTCTGAAAGCATCCTTTGTGAAGTTTTGAGTTTCAATAAAAAAAGTGTACAGCAGAGGGAGCTGGGAATCATTTTGAAGCAATAAAAACTGCAAATGTTTGTAAAACTCCAACCAAAGCTTTGGGATTCAAACCACTGCCTGTAACTAGTATAAAGGGGAGAGTTTTACTCTAAAAAGCAAGAGAATTTACTGGGAAAGCATCCTTTGTGAAGTTATGAGTCAAAATGAAAAAGTTTCAGCAATAAAAACTGCAAAAGTTTGTGAAACTCCAACCAAAGCTTTGGGATTCAAACCACTGCCTGTAACTAGTATAAAGTGGAGGGTTTTATTCTAAAAAGCAAGGAAATTTACTGGGAAACAATCCTTTGTGAAGTTATGAGTTACAATAAAACAAGTGTACAGCAGAGGGAGCTGGGAATCATTTTTAAGCAATAAAAACTGCAAATGTTTGTAAAACTCCAACCAAAGCTTTGGGATTCAAACCACTGCCTGTAACTAGTATAAAGGGGAGAGTTTTACTCTAAAAAGCAAGAGAATTTACTGGGAAAGCATCCTTTGTGAAGTTATGAGTCAAAATGAAAATGTTTCAGCAATAAAAACTGCAAAAGTTTGTGAAACTCCAACCAAAGCTTTGGGATTCAAACCACTGCATGTAACTAGTATAAAGGGGAGAGTTTACTCTAAAAAGCAAGAGAATGTACTGGGAAAGCATCCTTTGTGAAGTTATGAGTCAAAATAAAAAAAGTGTACAGCAGGCGCTGGGAACCATTTTTAAGCAATAAAAACTGCAAATGTTTGTAAAACTCCAACCAAAGCTTTGGGATTCAAACCACTGCCTGTAACTAGAACAAAGGGGAGAGTTTTACTCTAAAAAGCAAGAGAATGTTCTCTGAAAGCATCCCTTGTGAAGTTATGAGTTTCAATAAAAAAAGTGTACAGCAGAGGGAGCTGGGGAGCATTTTTAAGCAATAAAAACTGCAAATGTTTGTAAAACTCCAACCAAAGCTTTGGGATTCAAACCACTGCCTGTAACTAGTATAAAGGGGAGAGTTTTACTCTAAAAAGCAAGAGAATTTACTGGGAAAGCATCCTTTGTGAAGTTATGAGTCAAAATGAAAAAGTTTCAGCAATAAAAACTGCAAAAGTTTGTGAAACTCCAACCAAAGCTTTGGGATTCAAACCACTGCATGTAACTAGTATAAAGGGGAGAGTTTACTCTAAAAAGCAAGAGAATGTACTGGGAAAGCATCCTTTGTGAAGTTATGAGTCAAAATAAAAAAAGTGTACAGCAGGCGCTGGGAACCATTTTTAAGCAATAAAAACTGCAAATGTTTGTAAAACTCCAACCAAAGCTTTGGGATTCAAACCACTGCCTGTAACTAGAACAAAGGGGAGAGTTTTAGTCTAAAAAGCAAGAGAATGTTCTCTGAAAGCATCCTTTGTGAAGTTATGAGTTTCAATAAAAAAAGTGTACAGCAGAGGGAGCTGGGGAGCATTTTTAAGCAATAAAAACTGCAAATGTGTGTAAAACTCCAACCAAAACTTTGGGATTCAAACCACTGCCTGTAACTAGTATAAAGGGGAGAGTTTTACTCTTAAATGCAACAGAATGTACTTGGAAAGCATCCTTTGTGAAGTTATGAGTCAAAATAAAAAAAAGTGTACAGCAGGCGCTGGGAAGCATTTTTAAGCAATAAAAACTGCAAATGTGTGTAAAACTCCTATCAAAGCTTTGGGATTCAAACCACTGCCTGTAACTAGTATAAAGGGGAGAGTTTTACTCTTAAATGCAAGAGAATTTACTTGGAAAGCATCATTTGTGAAGTTATGAGTCAAAATAAAAAAAGTGTACAGCAGGCGCTGGGAAGCATTTTTCAGCACTTAAAAATGCAAATGCTTGTAAAACTCCAACCAAAGCTTTGGGATTCAAACCACTGCCTGTAACTAGTATAACGGGGAGAGTTCTACTCTCAAAAGCAAGAGACTTTACTGGGAAATCATCCTTTGTGAAGTTATGAGTGAAAATAAACAAAGTGTACAGCAGGCGCTGGGAAGCATTTTTAAGCAATAAAAACTGCAAATGTGTGTAAAACTCCAACCAAAGCTTTGGGATTCAAATCACTGCCTCTAACTAGTATAAAGGGGAGAGTTTTACTCTAAAAAGCAAGAGAATGTACTCTGAAAGCATCCTTTGTGAAGTTTTGAGTTTCAATAAAAAAAAGTGTACAGCAGAGGGAGCCGGGGAGCATTTTTAAGCAATAAAAACTGCAAATGTGTATAAAACTCCAACCAAAGCTTTGGGATTCAAACCACTGCCTGTAACTAGTATAAAGGGGAGAGTTTTACTCTTAAATGCAAGAGAATTTACTTGGAAAGCATCCTTTGTGAAGTTATGAGTCAAAATAAAAAAAGTGTACAGCAGGCGCTGGGAAGGATTTTTCAGCACTTAAAAATGCAAATGCTTGTAAAACTCCAACCAAAGCTTTGGGATTCAAACCACTGCCTGTAACTAGTATAACGGGGAGAGTTCTACTCTCAAAAGCAAGAGACTTTACTGGGAAAGCATCCTTTGTGAAGTTATGAGTGAAAATAAAAAAAGTGTACAGCAGGCGCCGGGAAGCATTTTTAAGCCATAAAAACTGCAAATCTGTTTAAAACTCCAACCAAAGCTTTGGGATTCAAACCACGGCCTGTAACTAGTATAAAGGAGAGAGTTCTACTCTAAAAAGCAGTAGACTTTTCTGGGAAAGCATCCTTTGTGAAGTTATGAGTGAAAATAAAGAAAGTGTACAGCAGGCGCTGGGAAGCATTTTTAAGCAATAAAAACTGCAAATGTGTGTAAAACTCCAACCAAAGCTTTGGGATTCAAACCACTGCCTGTAACTATTATAAAGGGGAGAGTTCTACTCTAAAAAGCAAGAGAATTTACTGGGAAAGCATCCTTTGTGAAGTTATGAGTCAAAATAAAAAAAGTGTACAGCAGGCGCTGGGAAGCATTTTTAAGCAATAAAAACTGCAAATGTGTGTAAAACTCCTATCAAAGCTTTGGGATTCAAACCACTGCCTGTAACTAGTATAAAGGGGAGAGTTTTACTCTTAAATGCAAGATAATTTACTTGGAAAGCATCCTTTGTGTAGTTCTGAGTCACAATAAAAAAAGTGTACAGCAGAGGGAGCTGGGAAGCATTTTTAAGCAATAAAAACTGCAAATGTTTGTAAAAGTCCAACCAAAGCTTTGGGATTCAAACCACTGCCTGTAACTAGCATAAAGGGGAGAGTTTTACTCTAAGAAGCAAGAGAATGTACTGGGAAAGCATCCTTTGTGAAGTTATGAGTCAAAATTAAAAAAAGTGTACAGCAGGCGCTGGGAAGCATTTTTAAGCAATAAAAACAGCAATTGTGTGTAAAACTCCAACCAAAGCTTTGGGATTCAAACCACTGCCTGTAACTAGTATAAAGGGGAGAGTTTTACTCTAAAAAGCAAGAGAATTTACTGGGAAAGCATCCTTTGTGAAGTTATGAGTCAAAATAAAAAAAGTGTACAGCAGGCGCTGGGAAGCTTTTTTAAGCAATAAAAACTGCAAATGTTTGTAAAACTCCAACCAAAGCTTTGGGATTCAAACCACTGCCTGTAACTAGTTTTACGGGGAGAGTTACACTCTAAAAAACAAGAGACTTTACTGGGAAAGCATCCTTTGTGAAGTTATGAGTTACAATAAAAAAAGTGTACAGCAGAGGGAGCTGGGAATCATTTTGAAGCAATAAAAACTGCAAATGTTTGTAAAACTCCAACCAAAGCTTTGGGATTCAAACCACTGCCTGTAACTAGTATAAAGGGGAGAGTTTTACTCTAAAAAGCAAGAGAATTTACTGGGAAAGCATCCTTTGTGAAGTTATGAGTCAAAATGAAAAAGTTTCAGCAATAAAAACTGCAAAAGTTTGTGAAACTCCAACCAAAGCTTTGGGATTCAAACCACTGCCTGTAACTAGTATAAAGTGGAGGGTTTTATTCTAAAAAGCAAGGAAATTTACTGGGAAACAATCCTTTGTGAAGTTATGAGTTACAATAAAACAAGTGTACAGCAGAGGGAGCTGGGAATCATTTTTAAGCAATAAAAACTGCAAATGTTTGTAAAACTCCAACCAAAGCTTTGGGATTCAAACCACTGCCTGTAACTAGTATAAAGGGGAGAGTTTTACTCTAAAAAGCAAGAGAATTTACTGGGAAAGCATCCTTTGTGAAGTTATGAGTCAAAATGAAAAAGTTTCAGCAATAAAAACTGCAAAAGTTTGTGAAACTCCAACCAAAGCTTTGGGATTCAAACCACTGAATGTAACTAGTATAAAGGGGAGAGTTTACTCTAAAAAGCAAGAGAATGTACTGGGAAAGCATCCTTTGTGAAGTTATGAGTCAAAATAAAAAAAGTGTACAGCAGGCGCTGGGAACCATTTTTAAGCAATAAAAACTGCAAATGTTTGTAAAACTCCAACCAAAGCTTTGGGATTCAAACCACTGCCTGTAACTAGAACAAAGGGGAGAGTTTTACTCTAAAAAGCAAGAGAATGTTCTCTGAAAGCATCCCTTGTGAAGTTATGAGTTTCAATAAAAAAAGTGTACAGCAGAGGGAGCTGGGGAGCATTTTTAAGCAATAAAAACTGCAAATGTTTGTAAAACTCCAACCAAAGCTTTGGGATTCAAACCACTGCCTGTAACTAGTATAAAGGGGAGAGTTTTACTCTAAAAAGCAAGAGAATTTACTGGGAAAGCATCCTTTGTGAAGTTATGAGTCAAAATGAAAAAGTTTCAGCAATAAAAACTGCAAAAGTTTGTGAAACTCCAACCAAAGCTTTGGGATTCAAACCACTGCATGTAACTAGTATAAAGGGGAGAGTTTACTCTAAAAAGCAAGAGAATGTACTGGGAAAGCATCCTTTGTGAAGTTATGAGTCAAAATAAAAAAAGTGTACAGCAGGCGCTGGGAACCATTTTTAAGCAATAAAAACTGCAAATGTTTGTAAAACTCCAACCAAAGCTTTGGGATTCAAACCACTGCCTGTAACTAGAACAAAGGGGAGAGTTTTAGTCTAAAAAGCAAGAGAATGTTCTCTGAAAGCATCCTTTGTGAAGTTATGAGTTTCAATAAAAAAAGTGTACAGCAGAGGGAGCTGGGGAGCATTTTTAAGCAATAAAAACTGCAAATGTGTGTAAAACTCCAACCAAAACTTTGGGATTCAAACCACTGCCTGTAACTAGTATAAAGGGGAGAGTTTTACTCTTAAATGCAACAGAATGTACTTGGAAAGCATCCTTTGTGAAGTTATGAGTCAAAATAAAAAAAAGTGTACAGCAGGCGCTGGGAAGCATTTTTCAGCAAAAAAAACTGCAAATGTTTGTAAAACTCCAACCAAAGCTTTGGGGTTCAAACCACTGCCTGTAACTAGTATAACGTGGAGAGTTTTACTCTAAAATGCAAGAAAATGTACTTGGAAAGCATCCTTTGTGAAGTTATGAGTCAAAATAAGAAAAGTGTACAGCGGGCGCTGGGAAGGATTTTTCAGCACTAAAAACTGCAAATGCTTGTAAAACTCCAACCAAAGCTTTGGGATTCAAACCACGGCCTGTAACTAGTATAACGGGGAGAGTTCTACTCTAAAAAGCAAGAGATTTTACTGGGAAAGCATCCTTTGTGAAGTTATGAGTGAAAATAAAAAAAGTGTACAGCAGGCGCTGGGAAGCATTTTTAAGCAATAAAAACTGCAAATGTGTGTAAAACTCCAACCAAAGCTTAGGGATTCAAACCACTGCCTGTAACTAGTATAAAGGGGAGAGTTCTACTCTAAAAAGCAAGAGAATTTACTGGGAAAGCATCCTTTGTGAAGTTATGAGTCAAAAAAAAAAAAGTGTACAGCAGGCGCTGGGAAGCATTTTCAAGCAATAAAAACTGCAAATGTTTGTAAAACTCCAACCAAAGCTTTGGGATTCAAACCACTGCCTGTAACTAGAACAAAGGGGAGAGTTTTACTCTAAAAAGCAAGAGAATGTTCTCTGAAAGCATCCTTTGTGAAGTTATGAGTTTCAATAAAAAAAGTGTACAGCAGAGGGAGCTGGGGAGCATTTTTAAGCAATAACAACTGCAAATGTTTGTAAAACTCCAACCAAAGCTTTGGGATTCAAACCACTGCCTGTAACTAGTATAAAGGGGAGAGTTTTACTCTAAAAAGCAAGAGAATTTACTGGGAAAGCATCCTTTGTGAAGTTATGAGTCAAAATGAAAAAGTTTCAGCAATAAAAACTGCAAAAGTTTGTGAAACTCCAACCAAAGCTTTGGGATTCAAACCACTGCATGTAACTAGTATAAAGGGGAGAGTTTACTCTAAAAAGCAAGAGAATGTACTGGGAAAGCATCCTTTGTGAAGTTATGAGTCAAAATAAAAAAAGTGTACAGCAGGCGCTGGGAACCATTTTTAAGCAATAAAAACTGCAAATGTTTGTAAAACTCCAACCAAAGCTTTGGGATTCAAACCACTGTCTGTAACTAGAACAAAGGGGAGAGTTTTACTCTAAAAAGCAAGAGAATGTTCTCTGAAAGCATCCTTTGTGAAGTTATGAGTTTCAATAAAAAAAGTGTACAGCAGAGGGAGCTGGGGAGCATTTTTAAGCAATAAAAACTGCAAATGTGTGTAAAACTCCAACCAAAGCTTTGGGATTCAAACCACTGCCTGTAACTAGTATAAAGGGGAGAGTTTTACTCTTAAATGCAACAGAATGTACTTGGAAAGCATCCTTTGTGAAGTTATGAGTCAAAATAAAAAAAAGTGTACAGCAGGCGCTGGGAAGCATTTTTCAGCAAAAAAAACTGCAAATGTTTGTAAAACTCCAACCAAAGCTTTGGGGTTCAAACCACTGCCTGTAACTAGTATAACGTGGAGAGTTTTACTCTAAAATGCAAGAAAATGTACTTGGAAAGCATCCTTTGTGAAGTTATGAGTCAAAATAAGAAAAGTGTACAGCGGGCGCTGGGAAGGATTTTTCAGCACTAAAAACTGCAAATGCTTGTAAAACTCCAACCAAAGCTTTGGGATTCAAACCACGGCCTGTAACTAGTATAACGGGGAGAGTTCTACTCTAAAAAGCAAGAGATTTTACTGGGAAAGCATCCTTTGTGAAGTTATGAGTGAAAATAAAAAAAGTGTACAGCAGGCGCTGGGAAGCATTTTTAAGCAATAAAAACTGCAAATGTGTGTAAAACTCCAACCAAAGCTTAGGGATTCAAACCACTGCCTGTAACTAGTATAAAGGGGAGAGTTCTACTCTAAAAAGCAAGAGAATTTACTGGGAAAGCATCCTTTGTGAAGTTATGAGTCAAAAAAAAAAAAGTGTACAGCAGGCGCTGGGAAGCATTTTCAAGCAATAAAAACTGCAAATGTTTGTAAAACTCCAACCAAAGCTTTGGGATTCAAACCACTGCCTGTAACTAGAACAAAGGGGAGAGCTTTACTCTAAAAAGCAAGAGAATGTTCTCTGAAAGCATCCTTTGTGAAGTTATGAGTTTCAATAAAAAAAGTGTACAGCAGAGGGAGCTGGGGAGCATTTTTAAGCAATAAAAACTGCAAATGTTTGTAAAACTCCAACCAAAGCTTTGGGATTCAAACCACTGCCTGTAACTAGTATAAAGGGGAGAGTTTTACTCTAAAAAGCAAGAGAATTTACTGGGAAAGCATCCTTTGTGAAGTTATGAGTCAAAATGAAAAAGTTTCAGCAATAAAAACTGCAAAAGTTTGTGAAACTCCAACCAAAGCTTTGGGATTCAAACCACTGCATGTAACTAGTATAAAGGGGATAGTTTACTCTAAAAAGCAAGAAAATGTACTGGGAAAGCATCCTTTGTGAAGTTATGAGTCAAAATAAAAAAAGTGTACAGCAGGCGCTGGGAACCATTTTTAAGCAATAAAAACTGCAAATGTGTGTAAAACTCCAACCAAAGCTTTGGGATTCAAACCACTGCCTGTAACTAGTATAAAGGGGAGAGTTTTACTCTTAAATGCAACAGAATGTACTTGGAAAGCATCCTTTGTGAAGTTATGAGTCAAAATAAAAAAAAGTGTACAGCAGGCGCTGGGAAGCATTTTTCAGCAAAAAAAACTGCAAATGTTTGTAAAACTCCAACCAAAGCTTTGGGGTTCAAACCACTGCCTGTAACTAGTATAACGTGGAGAGTTTTACTCTAAAATGCAAGAAAATGTACTTGGAAAGCATCCTTTGTGAAGTTATGAGTGAAAATAAAAAAAGTGTACAGCAGGCGCTGGGAAGCATTTTTAAGCAATAAAAACTGCAAATGTGTGTAAAACTCCAACCAAAGCTTAGGGATTCAAACCACTGCCTGTAACTAGTATAAAGGGGAGAGTTCTACTCTAAAAAGCAAGAGAATTTACTGGGAAAGCATCCTTTGTGAAGTTATGAGTCAAAAAAAAAAAAGTGTACAGCAGGCGCTGGGAAGCATTTTCAAGCAATAAAAACTGCAAATGTTTGTAAAACTCCAACCAAAGCTTTGGGATTCAAACCACTGCCTGTAACTAGAACAAAGGGGAGAGTTTTACTCTAAAAAGCAAGAGAATGTTCTCTGAAAGCATCCTTTGTGAAGTTATGAGTTTCAATAAAAAAAGTGTACAGCAGAGGGAGCTGGGGAGCATTTTTAAGCAATAAAAACTGCAAATGTTTGTAAAACTCCAACCAAAGCTTTGGGATTCAAACCACTGCCTGTAACTAGTATAAAGGGGAGAGTTTTACTCTAAAAAGCAAGAGAATTTACTGGGAAAGCATCCTTTGTGAAGTTATGAGTCAAAATGAAAAGGTTTCAGCAATAAAAACTGCAAAAGTTTGTGAAACTCCAACCAAAGCTTTGGGATTCAAACCACTGCCTGTAACTAGTATAAAAGGGAGAGTTTTACTCTTAAATGCAACAGAATGTACTTGGAAAGCATCCTTTGTGAAGTTATGAATCAAAATAAAAAAAAGTGTACAGCAGGTGCTGGGAAGCATTTTTCAGCAAAAAAAACTGCAAATGTTTGTAAAACTCCAACCAAAGCTTTGGGGTTCAAACCACTGCCTGTAACTAGTATAACGTGGAGAGTTTTACTCTAAAATGCAAGAAAATGTACTTGGAAAGCATCCTTTGTGAAGTTATGAGTCAAAATAAGAAAAGTGTACAGCGGGCGCTGGGAAGGATTTTTCAGCACTAAAAACTGCAAATGCTTGTAAAACTCCAACCAAAGCTTTGGGATTCAAACCACGGCCTGTAACTAGTATAACGGGGAGAGTTCTACTCTAAAAAGCAAGAGATTTTACTGGGAAAGCATCCTTTGTGAAGTTATGAGTGAAAATAAAAAAAGTGTACAGCAGGCGCTGGGAAGCATTTTTAAGCAATAAAAACTGCAAATGTGTGTAAAACTCCAACCAAAGCTTAGGGATTCAAACCACTGCCTGTAACTAGTATAAAGGGGAGAGTTCTACTCTAAAAAGCAAGAGAATTTACTGGGAAAGCATCCTTTGTGAAGTTATGAGTCAAAAAAAAAAAAGTGTACAGCAGGCGCTGGGAAGCATTTTCAAGCAATAAAAACTGCAAATGTGTGTAAAACTCCAACCAAAGCTTTGGGATTCAAACCACTGCCTGTAACTAGTATAAAGGGGAGAGTTCTACTCTAAAAAGCAAGAGAATTTACTGGGAAAGCATCCTTTGTGAAGTTATGAGTCAAAATAAAAAACGTGTACAGCAGGCGCTGGGAAGCATTTTTAAGCAATAAAAACTGCAAATGTTTGTAAAACTCCAACCAAAGCTTTGGGATTCAAACCACTGCCCGTAACTAGTATAACGGGGAGACTTATACTCCTAAAAACAAGAGACTTTACTTGGAAAGCATCCTTTGTGAAGTAATGAGTCAAAATTAAAAAAATTGTACAGCAGGCGCTGGGAAGGATTTTTAAGCAATAAAAATAGCAAATGTGTGTAAAACTCCATCCAAAGCTTTGGGATTCAAACCACTGCCTGTAACTAGTATAACGGGGAGAGTTCTACTCTAAAAAGCAAGAGACTTTACTGGGAAATCATCCTTTGTGAAGTTATGAGTCAAAATAAAAAATGTGTTCAGCAGGCGCTGGAAAGCATTTTTAAGCAATAAAAACAGCAAATGTGTGTAAAACTCCAACCAAAGCTTTGGTATTCAAACCACTGCCTGTAACTAGTATAAAGGGGAGAGTTTTACTCTAAAAAGCAAGAGAATTTACTGGGAAAGCATCCTTTGTGAAGTTATGAGTCAAAATGAAAAGGTTTCAGCAATAAAAACTGCAAAAGTTTGTAAAACTCCAACTAAAGCTTTGGTATTCAAACCACTGCCTGTAACTAGTATAAAGGGGAGAGTTTTACTCTAAAAAGCAAGAGAATTTACTGGGAAAGCATCCTTTGTGAAGTTATGAGTCAAAATAAAAAACGTGTACAGCAGGCGCTGGGAAGCATTTTTAAGCAATAAAAACTGCAAATGTGTGTAAAACTCCAACCAAAGCTTTGGGATTCAAATCACTGCCTCTAACTAGTATAAAGGGGAGAGTTTTACTCTAAAAAGCAAGAGAATGTACTCTGAAAGCATCCTTTGTGAAGTTATGAGTTTCAATAAAAAAAAGTGTACAGCAGAGGGAGCCGGGGAGCATTTTTAAGCAATAAAAACTGCAAATGTGTGTAAAACTCCAACCAAAGCTTTGGGATTCAAACCACTGCCCGTAACTAGTATAAAGGGGATAGTTCTACTCTAAAAAGCAATAGAATTTTCTGGGAAAGCATCCTTTGTGAAGTTATGAGTCAAAATAAAAAAAGTGTACAGCAGGCGCTGGGAAGCATTTTTAAGCAATAAAAACTGCAAATGTGTGTAAAACTCCTATCAAAGCTTTGGGATTCAAACCACTGCCTGTAACTAGTATAAAGGGGAGAGTTTTACTCTTAAATGCAAGAGAATTTACTTGGAAAGCATCATTTGTGAAGTTATGAGTCAAAATAAAAAAAGTGTACAGCAGGCGCTGGGAAGCATTTTTCAGCACTTAAAAATGCAAATGCTTGTAAAACTCCAACCAAAGCTTTGGGATTCAAACCACTGCCTGTAACTAGTATAACGGGGAGAGTTCTACTCTCAAAAGCAAGAGACTTTACTGGGAAATCATCCTTTGTGAAGTTATGAGTCAAAATAAAAAAAGTGTACAGCAGGCGCTGGGAAGCATTTTTCAGCACTTAAAAATGCAAATGCTTGTAAAACTCCAACCAAAGCTTTGGGATTCAAATCACTGCCTCTAACTAGTATAAAGGGGAGAGTTTTACTCTAAAAAGCAAGAGAATGTACTCTGAAAGCATCCTTTGTGAAGTTATGAGTGAAAATAAAGAAAGTGTACAGCAGGCGCTGGGAAGCATTTTTAAGCAATAAAAACTGCAAATGTGTGTAAAACTCCAACCAAAGCTTTGGGATTCAAACCACTGCCTGTAACTATTATAAAGGGGAGAGTTCTACTCTAAAAAGCAAGAGAATTTACTGGGAAAGCATCCTTTGTGAAGTTATGAGTCAAAATAAAAAAAGTGTACAGCAGGCGCTGGGAAGCATTTTTAAGCAATAAAAACTGCAAATGTGTGTAAAACTCCTATCAAAGCTTTGGGATTCAAACCACTGCCTGTAACTAGTATAAAGGGGAGAGTTTTACTCTTAAATGCAAGATAATTCACTTGGAAAGCATCCTTTGTGTAGTTCTGAGTCACATTAAAAAAAGTGTACAGCAGAGGGAGCTGGGAAGCATTTTTAAGCAATAAAAACTGCAAATGTTTGTAAAAGTCCAACCAAAGCTTTGGGATTCAAACCACTGCTTGTAACTCGGATAAAGGGGAGAGTTTTACTCTAAAAAGCAAGAGACTTTACTGGGAAAGCATTCCTTGTGAATTTAAAAGTGAAAATAAAAAAAGTGTACAGCAGAGGGAGCTGGGGAGCATTTTTAAGTCATAAAAAAAGCAAATGTGTGTAAAACTCCAACCAAAGCTTTGGAATTCAAACCAGTGCCTGTAACTAGTATAAAGGGGAGAGTTTTACTCGAAAAATCAAGAGACTTTACTGGGAAAGCATCCTTTGTGAAGTTATAAGTGAAAATAAAAAAGTGTACAGCAGGCGCTGGGAAGCATTTTAAAGCAATAAAAACTGCAAATGTGTGTAAAACTCCAACCAAAGCTTTGGGATTCAAACCACTGCCTGTAACAATTATAAAGGGGAGAGTTCTACTCTAAAAAGCAAGAGAATTTACTGGGAAAGCATCCTTTGTGAAGTTATGAGTCAAAATAAAAAAAGTGTACAGCAGGCGCTGGGAAGCATTTTTAAGCAATAAAAACTGCAAATGTGTGTAAAACTCCTATCAAAGCTTTGGGATTCAAACCACTGCCTGTAACTAGTATAAAGGGGAGAGTTTTACTCTTAAATGCAAGATAATTTACTTGGAAAGCATCCTTTGTGTAGTTCTGAGTCACATTAAAAAAAGTGTACAGCAGAGGGAGCTGGGAAGCATTTTTAAGCAATAAAAACTGCAAATGTTTGTAAAACTCCAACCAAAGCTTTGGGATTCAAACCACTGCTTGTACCTCGGATAAAGGGGAGAGTTTTACTCTAAAAAGCAAGAGACTTTACTGGGAAAGCATTCTTTGTGAATTTAAAAGTGAAAATAAAAAAAGTGTACAGCATGCGCTGCGAAGCATTTTTAAGCGATAAAAACTGCAAATGTGTGTAAAACTAACAAAGCACAACCTGTCACTAGTATAAAGGGGAGAATTCTACTCTAAAAAGCAAGATAATTTACTGGGAAAGCATCCTTTGTGAAGTTCTCAGTCAAAATATAAAAAGTCTACAGCAGGCGCTGGGAAGCAATTTTAAGCAATAAAAACTGCAAATGTGTGTAAAACTCCAACCAAAGCTTTGGGATTCAAACCACTGCCTGTAACTAGTATAAAGGGGAGAGTTTTACTCTAAAAAGCAAGATAATTTCCAGAGAAAGCATCCTTTGTGAAGTTATGAGTAAAAAAAAAAAAAGTGTACAGCAGACGCTGGGAAGCATTTTTAAGCAATAAAAACTGCAAATGTGTGTAAAACTCCAACCAAAGCTTTGGGATTCAAACCACTGCCTGTAACTAGTATAAAGGGGAGAGTTCTAATTTTAAAAGCAAGAGACTTTAATGGGAAAGCATCCTTTGTGAAGTTATGAGTCAAAACAAAAAAAGTGTACAGCAGGCGCTGGAAAGCATTTTTAAGCGATAAAAACTGCAAATGTGTGTAAAACTCACAAACCACAACCTGTAACTAGTATAAAGGGGAGAGTTTTACTCTAAAAAGCAAGAGACTTTACTGGGAAAGCATCCTTTGTGAAGTTATGAGTTACAAAAAAAAAAGTGTACAGCAGAGGGAGCTGGGTAGCATTTTTAAGCAATAAAAACAGCAAATGTGTGTAAAACTACAACCAAAGCTTTGGGATTCAAACCACTGCCTGTAACTCGTATAAAGGGGTGAGTTTTACTCTAAAAAGCAAGAGACTTTACTGGGAAAGCATCCTTTGTGAAGTTATGAGTTACAATAAAAAAAGTGTACAGCAGAGGGAGCTGTGAAGCATTTTTAAGCAATAAAAACTGCAAACGTGTGTAAAACTCCAACCAAAGCTTTGGGATACAAACCACGGCCTGTAACTAGTATAAAGGGGAGAGTTTTACTCTAAAAAGCAAGAGAATTTACTGGTAAAGCATCCTTTGTGAAGTTATGAGTTACAATAAAAAAAGTGTACAGCAGAGGGAGCTGTGAAGCATTTTTAAGCAATAAAAACTGCAAACGTGTGTAAAACTCCAACCAAAGCTTTGGGATACAAACCACGGCCTGTAACTAGTATAAAGGGGAGAGTTTTACTCTAAAAAGCAAGAGAATTTACTGGTAAAGCATCATTTGTGAAGTTATTAGTCACACTAAAAAAAGTGTACATTAGAGGGAGCTGGGAAGCATTTTTAAGCGATAAAAACTGCAAATGTGTTTAAAACTCCAACCAAAGCTTTGGGATTCAAACCACTGCCTGTAACAAGTATAAAGGGGAGAGTTCTTCTCTAAAAAGCAAGAAACCTTACTGGGAAAGCATACTTTGTTAAGTAATGAGTTAAAATAAAAAAATGTGTACAGCAGGCGCTGGGAAGCATTTTTAAGCAATAAAAACAGCAAATGTGTGTAAAACTCCAACCAAAGCTTTGGGATTCAAACCACTGACTGTAACTCGTATTAAGGGGAGAGTTTTACTCGAAAAAGCAAGATAATTTCCTGGGAAAGCATCCTTTGTGCAGTTCTGAGTCAAAATGTAAAAAGTGGACAGCAGGCGCTGGGAAGCATTTTTAAGCGATAAAAACTGCAAATGTGTGTAAAACTCAAAAACCACAACCTGTAACGATTATAAAGGGGTGAGTTTTACTCTAAAAAGCAAAGAATTTACTGGGAAAGCATCCTTTGTGAAGTTATGAGTCACAATGAAAAAAGTGTCCAGCAAAAGGAACTGGGAAGCATTTTTAAGCAATAAAAACTGCAAATGTGTGTAAAACTCAAAAACCACAACCTGTAACTCGTATAAAGGGGAGCGTTTTAATAAAAAAAAGCAAGAGAATTTAATGGGAAAGCGTCCTTTGTGAAGTTATGAGTCAAAATAAAAAAAGGTTTACAGCAGGCGCTGGGAAGCATATTTAAGCAATAAAAACTGCAAATGTGTGTAAAACTCAAACCAAAGCTTTGGGATTCAAATCACTGCCTGTAACTCGTATAAAGAGGAGAGTTTTACTCTAAAAAGCAAGAGAATTTACTGGGAAATCATCCTTTTTGAAGTTATGAGTCAAAATAAAAAAAGTCGACAGCAGAGGGAGCAGGGAAGCATTTTTAAGCAATAAAAACTGTAAATGTGTGTAAAACTCCAACCAAAGCTTTGGTATTCAAACCACAACCTGCAACTAGTATATAGGGGAGAGTTTTACTCTAAAAAGCAAGAGAATTTACTGGGAAAGCATCCTTTGTGAAGTTATGAGTCAAAATAAAAAAAGTGTACAGCAGGAACTGGGAAGCATTTTTAAGCGATGAAAACTGCAAATGTGTGTAAAACTCCAACCAAAGCTTTGGGATTCAAACCACTGCCTGTAACTAGTATAGAGAGGAGAGTTTTACTCTAAAATGCAAGATAATTTACTTGGAAAGCATCCTTTGTGAAGTTATGAGTCAAAATGAAAAAGTTTCAGCAATACAAACTGCAAATGTTTGTAAAACTCCAACCAAAGCTTTGGGATTCAAACCACTGCCTGTAACTAGTATAAAGGGGAGAGTTTTATTCTAAAAAGCAAGAGAATTTACTAGGAAACCATCCTTTGTGAAGTTATGAGTTACAATAAAAAAAGTGTTCAGCAGAGGGAGCTGGGAAGCATTTTAAAGCAATAAAAACAGCAAATGTGTGTAAAACTCCAACTAAAGCTTTGGGATTCAAACCACTGCTTGTAACTCAGATAAAGGGGAGACTTTTACTCTAAAAAGCAAGAGACTTTACTGGGAAAGCATCCTTTGTGAAGTTATGAGTCAAAATGAAAAAGTTTCAGCAATACAAACTGCAAATGTTTGTAAAACTCCAACCAAAGCTTTGGGATTCAAACCACTGCCTGTAACAAGTATAAAGGGGAGAGTTCTACTCGAAAAGGCAAAATAATTTACTGGGAAAGCATCTTTGTGAAGTTATGAGTTACAATACAAAATGTGTACAGCAGAGGGCGCTGGGAAGCATTTTTAAGCAATAAAAACAGCAAATGTGTGTAAAACTCCAACCAAAGTTTTGGGATTCAAACCACTGCCTGTAACTAGTATAAAGGGGAGAGTTCTACTCTCAAAAGCAAGAGACTTTACTTGGAAAGCATCCTTTGTGAAGTTATGAGTGAAAATAAAAAAAAGTGTACAGCAGGCGCTGGGAAGCATTTGTAAGCAATAAAAACTGCAAATGTTTGTAAAACTCCAACCAAAGCTTTGGGATTGAAACCACTGCCTGTAACAAGTATAAAGGGGAGAGTTTTACTCTAAAAGGCAACAGAATTTACTGGGAAAGCATCCTTTGTGAAGCTATGAGTTAAAATAAAAAAAGTGTACAGCAGCGGGAGCTGGGGAGAATTTTTAAGTCATAAAAACAGCAAATGTGTGTAAAACTCCAACCAAAGCTTTGGGATTCAAACCACTGCCTGTAACTAGTATCAAGGGGAGAGTTCTACTCTCAAAAGCAAGAGACTTTACTTGGAAAGCATCCTTTGTGAAATTATGAGTCAAAATAAAAAAAAGTGTACAGCAGGCGCTGGGAAGTATTTTTAAGCAATAAAAACAGCAAATGTGTGTAAAACTCCAACCAAAGCTTTGGGATTCAAACCACTGCCTGTATCTAGTATAACGTGGAGAGTTTTACTCTAAAATGCAAGAAAATGTACTTGGAAAGCATCCTTTGTGAAGTTATGAGTCAAAATAAAAAAAGTGTACAGCAGGCGCTGGGAAGGATTTTTCAGCAATAAAAACTGCAAATGTTTGTAAAACTCCAACCAAAGCTATGGGATTCAAACCACTGCCTGTAACTCGTATAACGGGGAGAGTTCTACTCGAAAAAGCAAGAGAATTTACTGGGAAAGCATCCTTTGTGAAGTTATGAGTCAAAAAAAAAAAGTGTAAAAGAGGCGCTGGGAAGCATTTTTAAGCAATAAAAACTGCAAATGTTTGTAAAACTCCAACCTTAGCTTTGGGATTTAAACCACTGCCTGTAACTAATATGAAGGGGAGAGTTCTACTCTCAAAAGCAAGAGACCTTACTGGGAAAGCATGCTTTGTGAAGTTATGAGTGAAAATAAAAAAAGTGGACAGCAGGCGCTGGGAAGCATTTTTAAGCAATAAAAACTGCAAATGTGTGTAAAACTCCAACCAAAGCTTAGGGATTCAAACCACTGCCTGTAACTAGTATAAAGGGGAGAGTTCTACTCTAAAAAGCAAGAGAATTTACTGGGAAAGCATCCTTTGTGAAGTTATGAGTCAAAAAAAAAAAAGTGTACAGCAGGCGCTGGGAAGCATTTTCAAGCAATAAAAACTGCAAATGTTTGTAAAACTCCAACCAAAGCTTTGGGATTCAAACCACTGCCTGTAACTAGAACAAAGGGGAGAGTTTTACTCTAAAAAGCAAGAGAATGTTCTCTGAAAGCATCCTTTGTGAAGTTATGAGTTTCAATAAAAAAAGTGTACAGCAGAGGGAGCTGGGGAGCATTTTTAAGCAATAAAAACTGCAAATGTTTGTAAAACTCCAACCAAAGCTTTGGGATTCAAACCACTGCCTGTAACTAGTATAAAGGGGAGAGTTTTACTCTAAAAAGCAAGAGAATTTACTGGGAAAGCATCCTTTGTGAAGTTATGAGTCAAAATGAAAAGGTTTCAGCAATAAAAACTGCAAAAGTTTGTGAAACTCCAACCAAAGCTTTGGGATTCAAACCACTGCCTGTAACTAGTATAAAGGGGAGAGTTTTACTCTAAAAAGCAAGAGAATGTACTGGGAAAGCATCCTTTGTGAAGTTATGAGTCAAAATAAAAAAAGTGTACAGCAGGCGCTGGGAACCATTTTTAAGCAATAAAAACTGCAAATGTTTGTAAAACTCCAACCAAAGCTTTGGGATTCAAACCACTGCCTGTAACTAGAACAAAGGGGAGAGTTTTACTCTAAAAAGCAAGAGAATGTTCTCTGAAAGCATCCTTTGTGAAGTTATGAGTTTCAATAAAAAAAGTGTACAGCAGAGGGAGCTGGGGAGCATTTTTAAGCAATAAAAACTGCAAATGTGTGTAAAACTCCAACCAAAGCTTTGGGATTCAAACCACTGCCTGTAACTAGTATAAAGGGGAGAGTTTTACTCTTAAATGCAACAGAATGTACTTGGAAAGCATCCTTTGTGAAGTTATGAGTCAAAATAAAAAAAAGTGTACAGCAGGTGCTGGGAAGCATTTTTCAGCAAAAAAAACTGCAAATGTTTGTAAAACTCCAACCAAAGCTTTGGGGTTCAAACCACTGCCTGTAACTAGTATAACGTGGAGAGTTTTACTCTAAAATGCAAGAAAATGTACTTGGAAAGCATCCTTTGTGAAGTTATGAGTCAAAATAAGAAAAGTGTACAGCGGGCGCTGGGAAGGATTTTTCAGCACTAAAAACTGCAAATGCTTGTAAAACTCCAACCAAAGCTTTGGGATTCAAACCACGGCCTGTAACTAGTATAATGGGGAGAGTTCTACTCTAAAAAGCAAGAGATTTTACTGGGAAAGCATCCTTTGTGAAGTTATGAGTGAAAATAAAAAAAGTGTACAGCAGGCGCTGGGAAGCATTTTTAAGCAATAAAAACTGCAAATGTGTGTAAAACTCCAACCAAAGCTTAGGGATTCAAACCACTGCCTGTAACTAGTATAAAGGGGAGAGTTCTACTCTAAAAAGCAAGAGAATTTACTGGGAAAGCATCCTTTGTGAAGTTATGAGTCAAAAAAAAAAAAGTGTACAGCAGGCGCTGGGAAGCATTTTCAAGCAATAAAAACTGCAAATGTTTGTAAAACTCCAACCAAAGCTTTGGGATTCAAACCACTGCCTGTAACTAGAACAAAGGGGAGAGTTTTACTCTAAAAAGCAAGAGAATGTTCTCTGAAAGCATCCTTTGTGAAGTTATGAGTTTCAATAAAAAAAGTGTACAGCAGAGGGAGCTGGGGAGCATTTTTAAGCAATAAAAACTGCAAATGTTTGTAAAACTCCAACCAAAGCTTTGGGATTCAAACCACTGCCTGTAACTAGTATAAAGGGGAGAGTTTTACTCTAAAAAGCAAGAGAATTTACTGGGAAAGCATCCTTTGTGAAGTTATGAGTCAAAATGAAAAGGTTTCAGCAATAAAAACTGCAAAAGTTTGTGAAACTCCAACCAAAGCTTTGGGATTCAAACCACTGCCTGTAACTAGTATAAAGGGGAGAGTTTTACTCTAAAAAGCAAGAGAATGTACTGGGAAAGCATCCTTTGTGAAGTTATGAGTCAAAATAAAAAAAGTGTACAGCAGGCGCTGGGAACCATTTTTAAGCAATAAAAACTGCAAATGTTTGTAAAACTCCAACCAAAGCTTTGGGATTCAAACCACTGCCTGTAACTAGAACAAAGGGGAGAGTTTTACTCTAAAAAGCAAGAGAATGTTCTCTGAAAGCATCCTTTGTGAAGTTATGAGTTTCAATAAAAAAAGTGTACAGCAGAGGGAGCTGGGGAGCATTTTTAAGCAATAAAAACTGCAAATGTGTGTAAAACTCCAACCAAAGCTTTGGGATTCAAACCACTGCCTGTAACTAGTATAAAGGGGAGAGTTTTACTCTTAAATGCAACAGAATGTACTTGGAAAGCATCCTTTGTGAAGTTATGAGTCAAAATAAAAAAAAGTGTACAGCAGGTGCTGGGAAGCATTTTTCAGCAAAAAAAACTGCAAATGTTTGTAAAACTCCAACCAAAGCTTTGGGGTTCAAACCACTGCCTGTAACTAGTATAACGTGGAGAGTTTTACTCTAAAATGCAAGAAAATGTACTTGGAAAGCATCCTTTGTGAAGTTATGAGTCAAAATAAGAAAAGTGTACAGCGGGCGCTGGGAAGGATTTTTCAGCACTAAAAACTGCAAATGCTTGTAAAACTCCAACCAAAGCTTTGGGATTCAAACCACGGCCTGTAACTAGTATAACGGGGAGAGTTCTACTCTAAAAAGCAAGAGATTTTACTGGGAAAGCATCCTTTGTGAAGTTATGAGTGAAAATAAAAAAAGTGTACAGCAGGCGCTGGGAAGCATTTTTAAGCAATAAAAACTGCAAATGTGTGTAAAACTCCAACCAAAGCTTAGGGATTCAAACCACTGCCTGTAACTAGTATAAAGGGGAGAGTTCTACTCTAAAAAGCAAGAGAATTTACTGGGAAAGCATCCTTTGTGAAGTTATGAGTCAAAAAAAAAAAAGTGTACAGCAGGCGCTGGGAAGCATTTTCAAGCAATAAAAACTGCAAATGTGTGTAAAACTCCAACCAAAGCTTTGGGATTCAAACCACTGCCTGTAACTAGTATAAAGGGGAGAGTTCTTCTCTAAAAAGCAAGAAACCTTACTGGGAAAGCATACTTTGTTAAGTAATGAGTTAAAATAAAAAATGTGTACAGCAGGCGCTGGGAAGCATTTTTAAGCAATAAAAACAGCAAATGTGTGTAAAACTCCAACCAAAGCTTTGGGATTCAAACCACTGACTGTAACTCGTATTAAGGGGAGAGTTTTACTCGAAAAAGCAAGATAATTTCCTGGGAAAGCATCCTTTGTGCAGTTCTGAGTCAAAATGTAAAAAGTGGACAGCAGGCGCTGGGAAGCATTTTTAAGCGATAAAAACTGCAAATGTGTGTAAAACTCAAAAACCACAACCTGTAACGATTATAAAGGGGTGAGTTTTACTCTAAAAAGCAAAGAATTTACTGGGAAAGCATCCTTTGTGAAGTTATGAGTCACAATGAAAAAAGTGTCCAGCAAAAGGAACTGGGAAGCATTTTTAAGCAATAAAAACTGCAAATGTGTGTAAAACTCAAAAACCACAACCTGTAACTCGTATAAAGGGGAGCGTTTTAATAAAAAAAAGCAAGAGAATTTAATGGGAAAGCGTCCTTTGTGAAGTTATGAGTCAAAATAAAAAAAGGTTTACAGCAGGCGCTGGGAAGCATATTTAAGCAATAAAAACTGCAAATGTGTGTAAAACTCAAACCAAAGCTTTGGGATTCAAATCACTGCCTGTAACTCGTATAAAGAGGAGAGTTTTACTCTAAAAAGCAAGAGAATTTACTGGGAAATCATCCTTTTTGAAGTTATGAGTCAAAATAAAAAAAGTCGACAGCAGAGGGAGCAGGGAAGCATTTTTAAGCAATAAAAACTGTAAATGTGTGTAAAACTCCAACCAAAGCTTTGGTATTCAAACCACAACCTGCAACTAGTATATAGGGGAGAGTTTTACTCTAAAAAGCAAGAGAATTTACTGGGAAAGCATCCTTTGTGAAGTTATGAGTCAAAATAAAAAAAGTGTACAGCAGGAACTGGGAAGCATTTTTAAGCGATGAAAACTGCAAATGTGTGTAAAACTCCAACCAAAGCTTTGGGATTCAAACCACTGCCTGTAACTAGTATAGAGAGGAGAGTTTTACTCTAAAATGCAAGATAATTTACTTGGAAAGCATCCTTTGTGAAGTTATGAGTCAAAATGAAAAAGTTTCAGCAATACAAACTGCAAATGTTTGTAAAACTCCAACCAAAGCTTTGGGATTCAAACCACTGCCTGTAACTAGTATAAAGGGGAGAGTTTTATTCTAAAAAGCAAGAGAATTTACTAGGAAACCATCCTTTGTGAAGTTATGAGTTACAATAAAAAAAGTGTTCAGCAGAGGGAGCTGGGAAGCATTTTAAAGCAATAAAAACAGCAAATGTGTGTAAAACTCCAACTAAAGCTTTGGGATTCAAACCACTGCCTGTAACAAGTATAAAGGGGAGAGTTCTACTCGAAAAGGCAAAATAATTTACTGGGAAAGCATCTTTGTGAAGTTATGAGTTACAATACAAAATGTGTACAGCAGAGGGAGCTGGGAAGCATTTTTAAGCAATAAAAACAGCAAATGTGTGTAAAACTCCAACCAAAGTTTTGGGATTCAAACCACTGCCTGTAACTAGTATAAAGGGGAGAGTTCTACTCTCAAAAGCAAGAGACTTTACTTGGAAAGCATCCTTTGTGAAGTTATGAGTGAAAATAAAAAAAAGTGTACAGCAGGCGCTGGGAAGCATTTGTAAGCAATAAAAACTGCAAATGTTTGTAAAACTCCAACCAAAGCTTTGGGATTGAAACCACTGCCTGTAACAAGTATAAAGGGGAGAGTTTTACTCTAAAAGGCAACAGAATTTACTGGGAAAGCATCCTTTGTGAAGCTATGAGTTAAAATAAAAAAAGTGTACAGCAGCGGGAGCTGGGGAGAATTTTTAAGTCATAAAAACAGCAAATGTGTGTAAAACTCCAACCAAAGCTTTGGGATTCAAACCACTGCCTGTAACTAGTATCAAGGGGAGAGTTCTACTCTCAAAAGCAAGAGACTTTACTTGGAAAGCATCCTTTGTGAAATTATGAGTCAAAATAAAAAAAAGTGTACAGCAGGCGCTGGGAAGTATTTTTAAGCAATAAAAACAGCAAATGTGTGTAAAACTCCAACCAAAGCTTTGGGATTCAAACCACTGCCTGTATCTAGTATAACGTGGAGAGTTTTACTCTAAAATGCAAGAAAATGTACTTGGAAAGCATCCTTTGTGAAGTTATGAGTCAAAATAAAAAAAGTGTACAGCAGGCGCTGGGAAGGATTTTTCAGCAATAAAAACTGCAAATGTTTGTAAAACTCCAACCAAAGCTATGGGATTCAAACCACTGCCTGTAACTCGTATAACGGGGAGAGTTCTACTCGAAAAAGCAAGAGAATTTACTGGGAAAGCATCCTTTGTGAAGTTATGAGTCAAAAAAAAAAAGTGTAAAAGAGGCGCTGGGAAGCATTTTTAAGCAATAAAAACTGCAAATGTTTGTAAAACTCCAACCTAAGCTTTGGGATTCAAACCACTGCCTGTAACTAATATGAAGGGGAGAGTTCTACTCTCAAAAGCAAGAGACCTTACTGGGAAAGCATGCTTTGTGAAGTTATGAGTGAAAATAAAAAAAGTGGACAGCAGGCGCTGGGAAGCATTTTTAAGCGATAAAAACTGCAAAGGTGTGTAAAACTCCAACCAAAGCTTCGGGATTCAAACCACTGCCTGTAACTAGAATAAAGGGCAGAGTTCTACTCGAAAAAGCAAGAGAATTTACTGTGAAAGCATGCTTTGTGAAGTTATGAGTCAAAATAAAATAAGTGGACAGCAGGTGCTGGGAAGCATTTTTAAGAAATAAAAACAGCAAATGTATGTAAAAATCTAACCAAAGCTTTGGGATTCAAACCACTGCCTGTAACTAGTATTTAGGGTAGAGTTTTACTCTAAAAAGTTAGATAATATACTGGGAAAGCATCTTTGTGAAGTTATGAGTTACAATAAAAAAAGTGTACAGCAGAGGGAGCTGGGGAGCATTTTTAAGTCATAAAAACAGCAAATGTGTGTAAAACTCCAACCAAAGCTTTGGGATTCAAACCACTGCCTGAACCAAGTATAAAGGGGAGAGTTTTATTCTCAAAAGCAAGAGAATTTACTGGGAAAGCATCCTTTGTGAAGTTATGAGTTACAAAAAAAAAAGTGTACAGCAGAGGGAGCTGGGAAGCATTTTTAAGCAATAAAAACTGCAAATGTGTGTAAAACTCCAACCAAAGCTTTGGGATTCAAACCACTGCCTGTAACTAGTATAAAGGGGAGAGTTTTACTCTAAAATGCAAGAGAATTTACTTGGAAAGCATCCTTTGTGAAGTTATGAGTCAAAATAAAAAAAGTGTACAGCAGGCGCTGGGAAGCATTTTTAAGCAATAAAAACAGCAAATGTGTGTAAAACTCCAACCAAAGCTTTGGGATTCAAACCACTGCCTGTAACTAGTAAAAAGGGGAGAGGTCTCCTCTAAAAAGCAAGAGACTTTAATGGGAAAGCATCCTTAGTGAAGTTATGAGTGAAAATAAAAAAAGTGGACATCAGTCGCTGGGAAGCATTTTAAAGCAATAAAATCAGCAAATGTGTGTAAAACTCCAAGCAAAACTTTGGGATTCAAACCACTGCCTGTAACTAGTATCAAGGGGAAAGTTCTACTCTAAAAATTTTAAAGCAATAAAAACAGCAAATGTGTGTAAAACTCCAACCAAACCTTTGGGATTCAAACCACAACCTGCAACTAGTATAAAGCGGAGTGTTATACGATAAAAACAAGAGAATTTACTGGGAAAGCATCCTTTGTGAAGTTATGAGTCAAAATAAAAAAAGTGTTCAGCAGCCGCTGGGGAGCATTTTTAAGAGATAAAAACTGCAAATGTGTGTAAAACTCCAACCAAAGCTTTGGGATTCAAACCACTGTCTGTAACTAGTATAAAGGGGAGAGTTTTACTCTAAAAAGCAAGACAATTTCATGGGAAAGCGTCCTTTGTGAAGTTTTGAGTCAAAATAAAAAAGGTGTACAGCAGGCACTGGGAAGCATTTTTAAGCGATTAAAACTGCAAATGTGTGTAAAACTCACAAACCACAAGCTGGAACTAGTATAAAGGGGAGAGTTTTAGTCTAAAAAGCAAGAGAATTTACTGGGAAAGCATCGTTTGTGAAGTTATGAGTTTCAATAAAAAAAGTGGACAGCAGAGGGAGCTGGGGAGAATTTTTAAGCAATAAAAACTGCAAATGTGTGTAGAACTCCAAACAAAGCTTTGGGATTCAAACCACTGCCTGTAACTCGTATAAAGGGGATCGTTTTACTGTCAAAAGCAAGAGAATTTACTGGGAAAGCATCCTTTGTGAAGTTATGAGTTAAAATAAAAAAAGTGTACAGCAGAGGGAGCTGGGGTGCATTTTTAAGCAATAAAAACTGCAAATGTGTGTAAAACTCCAAACAAAGCTTTGGGATTCAAACCACTGCCTGTAACTAGTATAAAGGGGAATGTTTTACTCTAAAATGCAAGAGAATATACCTAGAAAGCATCCTTTGTGAAGTTATGAGTTACATTAAAAAAAGTGTACAGCACAGGAAGCTGGGAAGCATTTTTAAGCGATAAAAACTGCAAATGTGTGTAAAACTCCAAACAAAGCTTTGGGATTCAAACCACTGCCAGTAACTAGTATAAAGGGGATAGTTTTACTCTAAAATGCAAGAGAATTTACCTGGAAAGCATCCTTTGTGAAGTCATGAGTCAAAAAAAAAAAAGTGTACAGCAGAGGGAGCTGGGGAGCATTTTTAAGCAATAAAAACAGCAAATGTGTGTAAAACTCCAACCAAAGCTTTGGTATTCAAACAATTGCCTGTAACACGTATAAAGGGGATAATTTTACTCGAATAAGCAAGAGAATTTTCTGGGAAAGCATCCTTTGTGAAGTTCTGAGTTACATTAAAAAAAAGTGTACAGCAGAGGAAGCTGGGAAGCATTTTTAAGCGATAAAAACTGCAAATGTGTGTAAAACTCACAAACCACAACCTGTAACTAGTATAAAGGGGATAGTTTTACTATAAAAAGCAAGATAATTTACTGGGAAAGCATCCTTTGTTAAGTTAGGAGTCACAATAAAAAAAAGTGTACAGCAGGCGCTGGGAAGCATTTTTAAGCGATAAAAACTGCAAATGTGTGTAAAGCTCAAACCAAAGCTTTGGTATTCAAACCACTGCCTGTAACTAGTATAAAGGGGAGAGTTCTACTCTAAAAAGCAAGAGAATTTACTGGGAAAGCATCATTTGGGAAGTTATGAGTTACAATAAAAAAAGTCTACAGCAGGCGCTGGGAAGCATTTTTAAGCAATAAAAACTGTAAATGTGTGTAAAACTTACAAACCACAACCTGTAACTTGCATAAAGGGGAGAGTTTTACTCTAAAAAGCAAGATAATTTACCGGGAAAGCATCCTTAGTGAAGTTATGAGTTACAATAAAAAAAGTGGACAGCAGAGGGAGCTGGTAAGCATTTTTAAGCGATAAAAACTGCAAATGTGTGTAAAACTCCTACCAAAGCGTTCGGATTCAAACCACTACCTATAACTAGTTTTAAGGGGAGAGTTCTACTCTAAAAAGCAAGAGACTTTAATGGGAAAGCATCCTTTGTGAAGTTATGAGTCAAAATAAAAAAAAGTGTACAGCAGGCGCTGGGAAGCATTTTTCAGCAATAAAAACTGCAAATGTGTGTAAAACTCCAACCAAAGCTTTGGGATTCAAACCACTGTCTGTAACTAGTATAAAGGGGACAGTTTTATTCTAAAAAGCAAGAGAACTTAATGGGAAAGCATCCTTTGTGAAGTTATGAGTCAAAATAAAAAAATTGTACAGCAGGCGCTGGGAAGCATTTTTAAGAGATAAAAACTGCAAATGTGTGTAAAACTCACGAACCACAACCTGTAACTAGTATAAAGGGGAGAGTTTTACTCTAAAAAGCAAGAGAATTTACTGGGAAAGCATCCTTTGTGAAGTTATGAGTCAAAATAAAAAAAGTGTACAGCAGGCGCTCGGAAGCATTTTTAAGCAATAAAAACTGCAAATGTGTGTAAAACTCCAACCAAAGCTTTGGGATTCAAACCACTACCTGTAACTAGCATAAAGGGGAGAGTTTTACTCTAAAAAGCAAAAGAATTTACTGGGAAAGCATCCTTGGTGAAGTTATGAGTCAAAATAAAAAAAGTGTACAGCAGGCGCTGGGAAGCATTTTTAAGCGATTAAAACTGCAAATGTGTGTAAAACTCACAAACCACAAGCTGGAACTAGTATAAAGGGGAGAGTTTTAGTCTAAACAGCAAGAGAATTTACTGGGAAAGCATCTTTTGTGAAGTTCTGAGTCAAAATAAAAAAAGTTTACAAAGGCGCTGGGAAGCATTTTTCAGCAATAAAAACTGCAAATGTGTGTAAAACTCACAAACCACAAGCTGGAACTAGTATAAAGGGGAGAGTTTTAGTCTAAACAGCAAGAGAATTTACTGGGAAAGCATCCTTTGTGAAGTTATGAGTCAAAATAAAAAAAGTGTACAGCAGCCGCTGGGGAGCATTTTTAAGCGATAAAAACTGCAAATGTGTGTAAAACTCCTACCAAAGCTTTGGGATTCAAACCACGGCCTGTAACCCGTATAAAGGGGAGAGTTTTCCTCGAAA